>NC_138829.1:56802633-57067956 GCF_965183815.1 Platalea leucorodia
ACTGTGGCTGAAAAAAAGTGAGATATTAACAAGAACTAATACTAGTCAGCACCAACACTGCAGAAGAGATTGGGGGTAGGGCAGGGCTTCATCAGTATCTCTCTTTTTCCTATCTGTGTTATTAACCATGTAGCCAAATTATTTTTTAAAAGCATGTTTGGGACAGCTAGAAATTCAAGTCTAGGGATGTCCCCCAGGTATCCTCAATGTATTTTAGACAAGCCTCTCTTAATACTTATGTACAAAATGGCAGGATGAAAGAAGAGTAGCAGGTACTAGAATCAATTGTAACTGCTCATCCTCCTGCTTCACTTTTGTTGCATCTTCAACAACACCTAAACAGTTCCTTCAATTAATTATTCTTTGATTCAAACTGGAAGTCACAAGAATAGATTTGATTTTATTTCACCCAGATTATATGTTCAATGCCTTTGAAACGTTAGATGTACTCTCTTTTGCTCCTATGTCCTCAACAGACCACAAACATGGAAACTGAAAAATATCACTACTTCTTCTCTAGAAGCTTTCTAACCTTGAGTTAAACTGTGGGAACAGTTTCCCTGCACCACCAAAAAAGCAAAGCATTTCTAACCAAGAGAATAACAAATGGTAGTAAAACATTTCCCTATCACAGACACTGCTTTCTGGCCTGACATTTAGTGTTTAATTTTTTTATACTTTTCAATAGCTGGAGTATAACATCTCTATCACTTTCAGGGAGGAAACAAGGACATACCCAAAACCAGCTAGAGCACAATCACTGCTATTATTTATTTGCTTAAAAAAAAAAAAAAAAAAAGGAAAATACACATAAGGCTATGAAAAATAATGCTCCAGTATCACATTAAAACATACCTAGGCCAGAAATGAGATTTTGATTGATCTGTTAAAAATATACTTCTAAACTTTCTCATCTGCATGTTTAAGGCTGACAAGTACCAAAGCTTTGAATAGAAAACCCACGTAAATGTGTCTGTACATTTGGAGCAGGAGCTATGGGGAAGGGTAGAGGAGAAACCCTTCAGTTCACTGTTATGCATTTCACCATGTACACATGGGACAAAGCTTCATCTTCCCACTCAAATACTGAAGCCACATTAAACTAGCATTAAGACTAAGATGAAACTAAGTCCTCCATATCTGCATCATATTTTACGTGCATGTCACAGAACACTAAGTCATTTACTGTATTTGCTCATGTAATAGCCAGGTTTCCCCCCGATTAGGGGGATAACATACATATTTGTAACTATCTGTAAACTGCTGCTTGCCAACAGTAAAGCCCGTAAAGCAGCAATATAAAACAGGAGTTACACAACCTTAAGCACGCTGCACCACACTGCTGGGTGGGATCTTCTGAGGTGTCTAAAGTTTAGCACATTAAAAAAAACACGTGAGAAGTCAGAAAGGCAAAGCCTGGTATCGGGTGACGTAAATAATTGACCTTTGCTACCTACCTCATGGCTGTTCACCTGCATGAAATGTGCAGGTAGGGGAAAGAGATAAGAGGGAAGAGGAAGTTAATTGCATTCCAGCTGCTAAAACCTTGTTATCTTGTACCTTTTAATTGACGTGGTTGTGCAGACTTCTACACTGCCTTCCCTGAACTGCTCCCTTAGTGGCCTTGTGCTCTTACCCCACCTTCCAGTAAGGGTTAAACCAAGAGTGATTCACAAGCTGGATTCCTTTTTACCTCTCCTGTCTCTAACAGAGGTAGTCAAAATGTCACAGAGTTATATAATGCTGACAGAAACGTGACTACCTGAAAAACAGATTTCAATAAAGAATGTAAAACTTTTATAATTATGATTACATACCAGAACAAAGCGGTGCTTCCTTCACAAGCTATAGCAGCCTCTCATCATCTCTAGGAGATACTGCTTTATCTCTGCTTATAGCAACTACATTACAGCAGTTCAACTGCGGAAAACAAACTAACAAGAAAAGGCACTTCAGACCAATTTGCCTTATCGGCAAGAGGTGTCAGCGGAGTTTGATCCCTTGCCTGCATGGCAGAACCCCCACCCCGTGTTTCAGCATCAGTGAGGAGGCATCTTGCAGACACTAACTGGGAAGAGTTTTATCAAGATGAAAGACTCAGCTAAGACAACACATATGAATGAGACTGAAGGCATACCAAGCCAAGTCGAACTAAAGACCACTGTTCACTGCACCCAGACTGTCTGGTAAACCTAAAAGACTTTTCAAATGACTGAGAAACACGTTAGCTTGAATACACGAGTGCAGACAAGGCCCTAGTTTAGAAAGATGCCTGATCCATCACCTGACTCAAGCTATGAAAATGGAAATGTACCCATAGACTTTTTTTCTGTTGAGGGAATACCATGTATTGCGACACATGAGTCTCCAGATGCCAAAAGGCATGAAGGCAGATATCTAGACAACCCCTAAGGGCTGAACATCTCTATAAAGACATTTTCTCCTTTTCCTTTCTAGTGATATATCCTGTCTGTATGACTCATAATCTTTTAAAATCCACTGTTATAACACTTTCTCCCCTGCACCATACAGCAGGTTTTATGTCTATGCTGCTTCTAACGGCAACTGCGTGTTCTGAAGGCTGCATTCAGAGCCTGCTTTAAATCCAGACTTTAAGATTTAGAGACCAGCCCCTGCTCTGTCTCTCAAAGACACTTACCAAAGCACATTCCTTACAAGTAAGCCAAACAAACAGAAAAGTGTTTGGATAACTAAGGGGTTTCCTTCTTGTTTTAAAACAGAGGAGAGACCAGCAAGTGCGTGCCCCTGCACTGTTACCCAGGGGGTTCAGATGCAGGCTACCAAAAAGATGAGCTCTGATCGTATATGACATTATTGTACGCAAGAAGGAAGACAAAGCATCACCCGTTTCTCAAGATCATGGTTTAAAAACAAACAAACCAACCAACCAACCAAAACCACCCAAAAAACCAACCATCAACTAGAATATTTTATCAGGGGATAGCTCTAAAATTAGGGATATGTTTACAGAAAACATTTCAAGACTAAAGTATCCTATAAGAAGCAAGTAGGCGGGGTTTTGTAGGTGCCAAAAAGAAAAAGTTTTTGTACTGCATGTACTTCAAACAACCACATTTCATTATGGACTGCGAGAGCATGAAGTTACCTACTTTCCTTCAAACACTACTACTCTGGAGACAGGAATCCAACACCAGCAGAGACAATCCAAGCATAGAAGAAACCAACACAAAAGAATTATCTTTTTACTGACAGAAGAAGATGGCATGGTCAGTCACGTCCAGGGATAATCCTGCACTGAAAGTCACAACTACTACATTAAAAGACAGTAATTAAATGGGGAAGTCTCTGGTAACACCTGCCACGTTTTTGATCCAACATCTGTCACTGAATATTTCCTAGCCAATTTCTCTAAAAAACTGAAGTTAGATGGTATTCCTTATCAGAATTTAACCTTCATATTTAAATGAAAGAAAATGAATTGCGCTTGTGGTGCTGTTAACTCTCACGCAAAGCATTTATATTGTAAGTTTACCGAAACTGTCTCATTTGAATAACGTCCTTTGTACCCTACATTCAAACTACCCACACTGGGGACTGTAGAGCGAAACAACTGAAGAAGGGGATAGTACTTTGTTCTTTCTATTCTTTATCCTGATTTAACTGGAATTTCATCCTGAATGATATTGCCAGTTTTCCTAATACCTCTCCCACCCCATTTCAACATACCCTGTATGAAGATCCCCCCATCCCCAAATATTAGGACAGTAACGTTTTAAGATCTTACATTGTTCTTTCACATACCTCTCCCCTGTCATACAAACATTTCATCTATCTATCAAGTCTTAGCACTTATAACATGCAGCCTATGAGGTTTCTTTCATTAATTTCATTAGTACAAGTTTTATTGCAATTCCATCAGCAGAACAGAGTGTATTTACAGTGACTACCAGAAAAGCTGGGTGTAAATGGTGGCTCAGTCACCCCAGAAACACATCGCCTGCACAGCTACGCAACCCAAAATAGACCGAAACCATCTTCCAACTGAGCTGATCTGCAGAAACAACCTTTCCAATAAAGTACCAGAGCTTCCTCCTTTATTTCAAACACTGAACAGACACCCGAGAGCCAGAAGAGCTTTGAATAAGGATGAGTTTAAAATGACTAATCGTTTCCTCTATTATTATAGAGAGTTTATGCTGCCTCTTAGATATCTTGTTTGTGTTACCATGTGAGCTAGCTCCTTCTACTGCAGTACCACAGCTTTCGGTGCAAAGCTCTATTTTTAAAGCTATAGGCTTAAAAAAAAAAAGAAAAAAAAAAAGAAAAAAACAAAAAAGCCCTCACTTGTCTGGAGGAGTCAAGTTTGCTTATGGGCTGAACTGGATCCATACTGCTCACGACAAGCCCAAAGACTATGTAACAACGAAGAGACAGGCCTAGCAGATGTTAATATTGCTGTTTCTGGATGGAACTTTTTTCTTCCCCTTGCTGAATCATTTATTCATTAAAAAACACAGTTTTAGGGAAGACTAAACTATTCATGAATTTGGGCTGAACTTACAGAAGGGTTCACTCGAGGGCAACCCCCTCCGACTTGCATTGAAACCAACGCAGGAGATCGAAATGAACTATTTCGATCACGACAAAAACGTTCAGATGCTGGGCACAGGGAATAAAAGCCAAGGCAACAAAGGGCTACATTCAGCCGTAATACGGTGCAAGTAGTTCCCAATAGCCCAATGGTTACAGCAGTCAGCTGGCATGCAGTAGATTCAGGTTGAAATCTCCCCGCTGCCTGGCCAACAGACTAATCCTTCTTTATGCAGGTTCGTGTTTAGGACAGGCGCACTGAGTTGGCTGCGGGGCCACCCGCTCGCTGGCCCACAGAGGCAATGGGAAAGTGCAAAGTGGGGCCACAGCTCCCTCTCCAAGAGCCATCAGTGTGGCTTTGATCCGTCCTCCACCGTGTGCCCAGTTACCCTTAATTACCGCCGAGCAATAAACCCGTTCCTGCTGCAAGGGAGATCTGAGGTCAAGCCCCAAAGAAGAAAAAGAGCTTCAACAACAGATGCAGAGGGATGTGCTGCTGGGGAAAAACATGGGCTGCCCTCTTCTCCCACCACCTTCCCCCCAACTCCTTCCCCTGTGGCTCTTGGTTTTAAAAACACAAACCACATAGGCAAGAAGCCCAAGCTAAACCACTCAAACATGAGGTCACACCAAACAGTCAAATTAACTTGAAACTAGCCAAACTGGGGTTTTCTGTGTTTCTGTAAGACTTCCCCCGGCCCCACTTCCCCACCCCCCCCCCCCCCCAATACTTTGTTGAATTGACACAATTTTTTCCCCTTGAAATTTTTTTTTGGGGGGTGGCGGAGAGGATTGTTTTCCCATATCTAAGCCACCAAATGCAAAAATAGACAGATACAGATTTTTGTTTTTCTTTTTATGTCGTACAAAAAAACCCTGGCCACTGCAGAACTGCGTGCACTTAGGAGAAGGTGAGCCTGGGACACATGCATGTTTTATTAGCACCTTGAGGCCAACAGCCCTGGGAGCAGAAAATACTGTAAAAACAATAAATAAATGTTAAAAAGAAGCACTGGGGAAAGGCATCTGTTTGCACGCCGGGGTGGGGAGGCAGCAGAGTACAAACGACAGGCATAAATTGCTCTTTTTGCTTTCTGTTTAGCTTTCTGCGTAATCCCATTGAATAGCAGTAATTTGGGGAACAGCATTAAGTTCCTCTATCAGAGGCTACTCAGTACATTCCCCTCATTCAAAAGCAGTTGAAGCACAATGGCAAGAATGTTATTCATTATTTCCTATTACTTAGGGTGGGACTAAACGCTACTGAACAAGCCTGTATATCAGATAGAGACATCTATAATACGTTCACTAAAATTAATATCCTGAGGAGGGAGGGGTCTGAACCATTTAATGCCAGTTTTCTTTAGAGGCAAAAACAGTAAGAAGTTAGACCCAAAAAGTCATCTAATTAATCAAAGTTATGGGCAGGACAATGCTATGAAGTGACAGCAGTGAGATCGTGATGCAATGCTCTGATTAACCAGTAAAGGCAAGTCGATGTATGCACAGCAAAGCAGGATTCTCCAGCCTGGGGTATTTCAGGAATCTGTGTTCTAATACATGCTCTAATTGCAGCACTCTCAGCCCTCGGAATTAGGCCCAAACAGCTCCTTTTATTATGTTATCTTTATTGGAGAGAAAATGCTGTGTTGTAGGTGTAGTTTCTTACCTAGAAAGTGGTCATTCATACACAAAGCTCCTCTTTCAGTACCCGCACTGCTTTCATGAGGCATTATACCCAATTATGTACCAGCAGGGATGCTATATAGTGATTACTCAAGAGACTGGATGTTTTCAGCTCTATGGCTTCGGACATAAACTTGCAATCAGCTGAAAACGCTGCTCCATTTACCCAAGCTTGCCCATCTCTTGCATCTTCATGATCAATCTGCAAATTTACACTCCCTGATAACAATGAAAAGTAAATAGATAAATATAAAAAAAGGGGCCAGCCACTAAGGTTGAGCCGAGCTTTGCATTTCTCCCATACAACCGCTTTTGTGAACTGCTTTTCCCAGCCACTGCTCTGAGACCTGGCCAAGCTGGCAGGACCCCCAGCCGCAGTTCCCAGTCCTGAGCGGGTGCATCAGCAGCCGCTTTGCACAAGAGACCAGGCAGAAGCAGAGGAAAACCTCCACCCTGCGGCACAGCTTTTTCAATCACCAGTCAGCGTCAAGACTTCTAAAAACAAGATCGAGACAATGAAAGATCTCAGTGATATGATGGGAGCCAAAATTGCCTGACTTTTTTTTTTGTTGTGTGCACGCAAATGAATCAAAAGTTCCTGTCTGATAATGTCTTCCAGCGCACAACTCCCAGCCAGTGGCACATGCCAGGCTGGGGTGGAGAGCTGCAGACATTCACAGCTCTAACTGGAAGGACACTCAGTGCTTGTCAGGATCAGAGGCTTAGTTCCCGATTGCCACTCTAGTAGCAGCTACTGCAGAAGGAGGTGGGGGAAAAAATTATATATACATGTTTATTGTTTATGTGTAAGAAAAGTTTGTATGGCTTAATAAATAAAAATAATCAGCATTTGAGATATCTTTTCTGCTATTGATTCTGGATTAATGTTCTGCCCAAGCAGCAAACCTCTGGTTTTTGCAAGCACCAGGATCTCATTCCTCCATACACAACGAGCTGCTTTAAAATAACAGGAGAAGAAAAAATGACAACTTTCAGCATTTTTTCCCACAGTTCCCCCCCCCCCACTAGCAAGAACAAGGCTCTAAATATATAAATAGCCTGGCAAGTGTGTAGCATAAACCACACCCCATGTCAAGGCCGCTGTCTTAAAGGAAACTATTAATATTAAAAAACCCAGGGATGTGGAGAACGCAATAAGGCTTGCACTTGACATATTTCTGTATGTACTTCTGAAGGACACCAAGTACCGCTCACGAAAATGCTATACCAGGTGCTTTCCCCTGCCTGCATTTCATTTTTCACGGACAGAGACTTTTCAGCAGCTCTCCCAGCCCCACTGTTATTTGGCTCCTCCTGAAGCCACAACAGCTTTTAATCAGGAACAGTGGCTAACAGGACATACGTCCCGGGGCTTGGGGGAGGGAGGGTTCCCCCCAGAAAAGCCCATACACAGAGTCTCAGGATGTGAAGGCAGGAAGATGCACAGAGCACATCTTTTTGCACAACTGAGGTCCCGTCCCACTACAGAGGGGTTCACTCCAACCCAGGAGGGACATGGCTGCTCCAGCCTCCAGCTTGGTTTCCAGCAGGAGCCGCAGCCTCCCCTCATGCCAGTGGACACCTGACACCCAGAAGGTATGACAATTCCAAATAAAAAAAGAAAGCAAGTTTCCAGGCAATGCACACTATTTCTGTGGAGCTCATTTTTATTACAGTTATAGGAAGTTGCCGAGAAGTAAGATCTCACTCAGGAAGCTGAGAAGAGGAAACAGACCTTTGTGGGACTAACAAGAATCAGAAGAGTTGTAATAAGATTGCTAAAAAAGAAAAAAACAAACAAACAAACACACACCAAAATCCCTTAAGGGCAGGATTAAACCTTGCACTCCAGTTATAAAGACAATCCCTATGCTCAGGGGAGATGGGGAACTAATACGGAATTTCTCTCCCTATCTGGATATATCTACTTTTCACAGGCACTTTCCCCTCTTGCTGCACAGTTTAAGTGATGGGTGACTGCCAGCCTCCATGCCCCCCATAAAAACAGTTAGCATTTTGCTGTGCATTGAGTGAATAACAGGAAAATAGAACAGGACTCTCCAAGAAGCCAAGACTTCGCTAGCTCTGCCGAAGCTGGAAACTACAACCTCAGGCCGTGCTGTTCTGTGTCTGCCGAAAGCCTTTGAAGTAAATTCTTTGAAGTTGGCCAGAAGTGGCTCTGAACTGGAGAGAGCGACGAGCAGGGTGGCTGGGGGGCCGGCTGGGGGGGCTTTGATTCCCACACAGTGAAGTCCAAGTCAAGCTTGGATTCAGCAGATATAGGTGCATTTTTTAAAAGTCACTGTTCCTTTAACGGGTAAAAGGAGACTTAAATCCTAACTTACATTCACAAGATGACCAGTGGGCCGAACTGCAAGTTTTCACAAGTGTAAGAAGATATGGAAGTGTACATTCAGTTCAGTCTCTCCCACTACTGGAAATATCATCCCTTGAAAAAAACACATCTATGATAGGACTGGACTAGGCACCAGAACCATTCACTGTACATATTTCTGCAGAAATGATTGAAAATTCCCCCAAAATTCCCTGCAGCATTCTGCTACAGGGATAAAAGGAGCACTCAATGCAGGTTTGATTTTCTCGGGGACAAGTGAGAGTGGGAGCCATCTAAAACCGGCCTTTTCTGGAATCTGTCTGATGCCTGATCCTCGTTTTCAGTATGTAGCTTAGCATCGCACAGCCTGTAGTTTTAAGGGTTACAACTTTGGACAGCAGAAATAAGAAGTCTGGCTTAAAGTAACACCCTGCCTGAAAACAACCCTGATCCGCTGGGCCCCGAGTATACATTATCCCTCTGAGCAAGGGGCAAAGGAACATGATAATTAAAAAAACACCTGAAAGTATGACACATTAGAAACATTTCATCCTCCTTGCGATGGCTGAGAACCAAGGGAATGGAGGCAGTAACTGCAGTGCGGAACACATGCAGGCAGCGTTTTAGCAAACTGATGGGAATTAGTGAAGTTTCTGTTGCCCTGAGTAAGGAATCATGCACGGCAAGCAGCCAGGCTTTGGCCAACAGAATTATGAAAGTCTTAGGCATGTTTTGATTCTTTAAAAAAAGAAAAAAATTAAAAATAGTTAAAATTAAACCAGTTGCATGTAGAAGACTGCACCAGGAACAAAGTGCCTGAAATTCTGAGACACTGGGTTTAGTCATACTCAAGTAGTATTTCTGTTTTTCCTTTCCCAAAAGCTGCATATTCTTTAATACAACTGATTTCCCTCATAATTTAGGGCTTATTGTAGAAGCGTTTTCTATTTGGTCCCTGACCAGCTGCACATAACAACCAAGAGGACAGATCAAGATTTTCTTTCACTGTTAAGGTTCTCTTGCTGCGTTTTATAACCATTACTCACAGGTCTTTTTACAAGCTAGTATTTTTAATAATTATGGTAAGGAAAGGGAACTTGTCAACACTATTTCCTCTTTATTTGCTCTGCTAATTTTGTGGTTTCCCGCAACAGTCTAAATCAAATAATTTTCAATTTTGAAATCTAAAAAAGTTTTGTGTTTTTTTTTTTCCTTTGAAGTCTGCCATTTAACACATTAACCTTTAGAGTACACATACTATTCGAAACACAACATCAGAGAACATGAAGCAGCAAAGTCTTATACTGAAAGGAAAACATCTCCCTGTGATAAAAACAATGGCGTATTTATTGTACGGCCTCGAGTGTAAAGTTCTTGTAAGGCTGCTACAAACAGTGCAACAGGTTTCTACCTTGTTGTGTCTTGAGGATTTGTACATTAAATTTATGGAGTTTGCAAGACAAGTTGCCAGCGTTACTCTATTCAACCTCACTGTTGTTTTGTTTTTTAATTAGTTACTTAATATCTGCAATTTGAAATTCCTTAACAGTTCCACTGAGCTGCTTTTAGGAACCCTTCTTCTCATCTACTTGCCTACAGAAGCATGACTTGCAAGAAATTACATGAAGAAATATTACAGTTATATTGCAGGAAGAAGAGATTACTTAAAATAAGCACAACAGCATGAGAGTTACGTAAAAATATATTTAACTGGCCTGCTGACCATGGCCAGATACTGAATCCACAGAGATCTTTATGCAAAGTAACTTCAATTAGCATCACATCAAAACCACCTAGTGCTATTTTAACAGCTTTCAGTTTCAACAGTGTTTAACCAGATAAAGCATGGATCTTAGCACTAAGGTCCCTAAGACAGCCTCCAGACATAAGAATTCCTTTTCCTTAAGGACACATAACACATGAATGAAAAGACTTTGAACTAGACCCTGAGCTAAGCCCTCTCAAGTCGCTTGCTCTGTGCTTGTGTATTTAGCATGTCATCAACACAATGAGCCAATAAATTGCTGCCCCTTCCTTCCACGCTTTGTTTTTAAAGGCTTCATTGTTATTTTATTTCAGTTTATTTAAGCAAGATTTCTATCACTGCTGGTACAAAAACGGGCAAATCTTGATATCTTTGCAAATATTAAAAAAGCCTCTGAAAATACATCTATGTATATTAATTGCTCTGACCTTACAATTTAACAATTTAACACTGGTTTGTTCACTCTAATCAGCAACCACAAATCAATAAGTCTTTAAACTTTGACAAATTATGGAAATTAATGGCATCAGGAACAGCACTTTTTTCATTTTCAGTTTTTTCCTGACAATCTCCAAGATAAGTAATAAAGCCAGGCAAAACATCAGTTGTAAAACTGTTACTGAGCTTGCAGCACTTTCCTGAACATGCAACCTTTGGGAAAATCTTCACACTGAAGAAGAAAACTTCACGTTAATGAAAAAGTTGAAGGCTAAACACTGCGGGGACTTCCTGCAACCACGCAGACACCGTATTTGAAGAAGGGATCTAACAGTAGCTCCCAAACATTTTTTTTTTTTTGTTTTGATCAGCTGCTCAGGTTCTGATGCGTACAAAACGGTCAGCAAGAACTGTTTTGACAGACTTTCTTCTATTGCATATGCTTTCTGAATCACCCCAGACATTCAAAATAAAGACATGTGACTTACTTTCCCAACCAACTGCATACAAGGATTATTGCTTTCATGGGTCATTAGACACGTTCCTGCCCTTTTTCATTGTTCCTGCTGCAGAGTGGGGATGGTAGTTCAGCAATTCCAAAATAATTTTTAATTTAAGAGCAGCAATGACAGAGGCGAAAAAACAAGAGGGGGGAGGGGGGAACACCGGTAGTTTTATCACAAGAATTCCCAAAGTACACTGAGGAATGCCAAGCCATCTCTTTCTTCCCAAAGCGCCATAAGGCAACAACAAACAGGAGGAAGAGTTGAGTTTGATAAGGAAAGAGCTGCAGCAGAGCTGGGAACTGCGTTTGCTGTTTGCTTCCCTGGTTTTGGGTAAACATCCAAACGTTTGTATGACTAACTGATCCTCATCATTAGATTTGTGTGTAAACTTCCCTATATCAAAACATTCTGTCTGCATATATTTAGAAGATAGGGGTTTGCTGCCTTTTTTTATTTTCTTTCGTAAGCATAAAAGAAATGGGGCACAGATTACTTCTGTTCTCTGACTACTTTTTTTCAGGTGGCAACTCAAAATATGGTCAACAATACCTCAAACAGATGAAAATAGGTAACTTACATCCAACTACATACAAAAAGGCTTGCTTATATTATGAATAACTGTATACAGTACTTCTCTGCATCAACTCAGTACTAATGCTTTGGCTGGCCACTTAGAGCAAGAAGAGATGGCAAATGGCAATGGGAGGAAAGAACTTCTGTTTAGCTGTGTTCTTCCCACTCCAACCTGTGATTATTATTTTGGTCCTTTTTAAAGGACAAAGTCTGCATTTCGAGGGCTGCTCTGTGTGAATAGACCAAGCACCTCCCTCTGTAGGAGACTAGGGACAAGGGGCAAGCTTGCCTCCCATTCCTGATTACACATCACACTCCTACAACCGCTGTCACCGCAGACAGCCTGGTGCTCCATCAGTCAGGTCCAAATTCCTGCCGGCCCACATGGTGCCCCTTGCAAACCTCTGCTCTGCTCCCTTGCCACTTTGTTTCAGGTGCAGGACACCTGGGCAAGCTGAGAAGTGGCGAGTTTCACTGTGGAAGTTTGAAACATTACCAAGCCCAGCTACCATCCCAGCCCCTGCCAGGCAAGGCAGGTAATATCTTAAATTAGCAGGGCAAATTTTGTCAAAGGACCTTTCAAATCCTTACGAGAATCCCTTCTGCCTGGCCTCTCTGACCAATGTAGCCCAACCACCAGTCCCAGCTCTGGAGCCACCTGCAACAACAGCCTGGGGAGAGGAAACTACACCACAGAAAGAGCCCCAGGTTCACCTCCTTAACCATCTCCCACCAAACCAAGACCCAAAAGTCAAATGGTTTTTTCCTGCCACTTTTTTTTCAAAAAGTTACTAGCATCATGTTGCAAATGGATGCTGTTCCCACAAAGAAAAATTTAAGGGTACGAAAGTCACATTGAATGAGGTTTACGATAGTTCTATCCATTTTCACATCACCATTTTTACAGAGCCCTTGTTCATAGGTACAGATAAACACAAAAGAAAGGTGGAGTGGACCCATATGGACATAACATTTACAAGTGAAAACATCTGGCAACAGCAGCTTAACACTGTCAGAGCTGGAGAGAGGACTTCAGCCTGCTTCATAGCTTTTACTAACTGGTAAAAACTAACAGGCTTTAAACTCAGTCTCCTAACTAGAAAAAAATCCTTGCCAGCAGGACTACAAGAAAAGTCTAAAAATCACCTTTTTTGCATAATAAATGTCTCGGACAACACGAATATTAAGCCTCAAAAGAAACCAAATGTGTTTGGGGAAATAGATAAGAGCCTTTGGGTAAAATAAACAACAAAGAAACAAAAATTAATTCCCTAATGTAAACTGGAGGAGGAAGAAAAAAGATTTTGCCAGTAGATTCCCATGTTCTGACCTCTGCGTGAACTCTAAGTAACCAGTCTGCAATTTCTAACAGCAGCAAGAATGGAAAGTGCATAGGAAAATACTGAAGGATCCCAGTCCTTCCAACTTTTGCTAAGCAGTCGAGGCACAAGTCAACTGAAGAAAACCGTACGCTGCACAAAGTTGCAACACTTTGTTGTAAATCACGAAAATACTTCTCTGCAAGTATTACAGGTGGAGCAATGCAAGTCATAGACCTTTACGTGCCTTAGAGCCCATGGCCCGGTTCTTTCTGCAGAGGTTTCTGCACAAAATCTGTGCCTTCGGGTTTAGCTAAATTATGAGTTCAAGGAAAAAACAGTTTGATTTAAAAGTGCCAAGTACTGGAGAATCTGTTGCATCCCTGTGTTAATGACTCCACAGCTTAATTAGTTTTTGCATAATCACCCGTATCTACCCCAAAAGAAAATGTGTTGAGAGACAAATATTCAAACTATTTTAGTGTACTTAAATGTGTGGACTTTTTCCAGCTCATGCTGAAATAAATAACAAAGCCCATCTGCACCCACTGAATGTATCAGAAAAATTACACAAGACCTTTAGCAAAGTAGGTGTTTTGCCCTCACATAGTGATAACAAGCAATAACTCTACTCAAGTTAGTGGGGACAAGCTGGTGTTAAAAGTGGCATAAACATTGGTGTACATAAGGTAGAAGTTAGGACTACAATGTCTAGACTACACTACATATTTTTATTAAAAGAGGATTCTTTCTAAACAATTAAGAAATTAACCTTTGCCACTAATCTCAGGTTTAACAAGGCACAAATGTATACTAATACTTGCTTTCTCAATATCTCATGGCTAATAGTAGACAACTCTCCAGAAAAAGCTGTTAAGTGCATTTTGTTTTGGCTGATAAGAAATACTTGCTTCCACTACAGAGGTGTGCAACTTTGCCAACATGTTGTTTCTATTTTTCTCTAAAAAACAGGTGCAGAAATTATTTTAAAAAGGAAAACTGATTTTTAGGCTTGAAAGAGCTTCTAGTCTTTGTAGCTGTAAAGAAAAATTTGAAGTCTGAAACAAGCTCATTGATCATCAGCATATCACTGGGCTTTTGATTTGCTCTATTAAAATGGTTCAGGCATTTAGCTCCGAAATTGGCATTTGATTCTACGTTTACAGAGATGGAAGATATGACACTGTGTAAGAAACTAAAATATTACAAATATAACTTTTACTACTACTATTACAGAATGTAGCTGACCCTACTCAACTTTGGTTGTTGCTGAAAGGGGCAAGCCATGCCTCCTCTCCTCAGGCTGCCCTTACCAAGGCATGGTCACTCACCTGACTGCACAGTGAATTTGTTTAAGGAATTAAGTTGGCAGAGGACTTCTCTGCCAGAATAACTGGAATAGCTTTCTGCTAGTTTAGCTATTTCACCCAGCCCACAATGGCATCAGACACGGGCCAGCAGAGTGAAAAGGAGCAGCTTACGTCACTGGATGACAGCAGGGAAGTAGATGGCCATTAGATTGGCTCAGCTGTTTCATAAAGCCTCGCCCTCTTGCAAACATAAAGGAAAAGATCTAGAACTTATCTGCCTCAATGGCAACTGAGGCAGGAATATGTTCACCTTCTGCCAGCAATAGACATTCCACAGAGGTGACAAACATTTCCATGAGGAAAAGGAAGTAAACAGAGTAACTCACCTATCTTTCTGTCTGATGAAAGCTCTACCGGTTGCCTCATGCCTACTCATGCCAAAATGAGAGCATGCTCTTTACTGACCAGGAATCGCAAAAGCATCACTTCTATAATCCACTCATTCCCTACCTGCCTGCCTTACTTCTCTTTCTTTTGCCTATGTGACCCAGTTGAAGGCCATGACAGGGGCAAATGACTTCTTTAAAAGTCACACAGATAAAGGTCCTTTTGCCATAACAGCGTACATTTCTGGACATGAGCACATGCTTTTAGAAAGACTGTTTTCAAAAGCACTCGCTATTCCAGGTACGCTAGTTTATTGTTATCATTGCTGAGATGCACAAGGTACTTGCAGAGGGATTATTCTCCCAGAGCAGGAAAAAATTATCTTTCAGCCAGCACCGACAGCAAAGTGAATGAACAAGTTGGGAACCACATGATACAAAATATTTCATTAGATAACCTGCACTACTCCTTAGTAAAGCTTAGTACAGTTTTTATTCACAACAGAAAAGGTACCATGTGTTCTTCAAGTAATTGCTATAAATACCGCACAAATTAACTGCTATGAAATACTTTTAAAATAAACTGTCCTCCTTCCTCTGCACAATAATATTAGCAGAGAAAACAAATACAGCAGCTCGAAATAGCAGAACTTGAAGAAAGCAGGAGGAAATTTAGCACCCTTTATTTTGCCTCTTCATGCAAATTGCATGTATCTGCACTTCAGTAACACCTAGAAACAGCAACCAGGGCACCCTTCTGTGAGAACTGTCCTCACATCTGGCAAAAATGGCTCCTGCCCATTGTCCTTCCAACCTAACTACAGTAATACAGTAGGGTCTTTCAGGTAGTTGGCATTTGCAAAGGATTTTCCCCTTTCCTCCAGAGGAAAACATTGATTCTATTTCCCACAACACATTTTTGAAAGATGAATCCACAGCATTCGCCAGACATAAATACTTCAAGGTCCAGCAAAGGCTCAGCAAGCCTTCTGTGGCACACATGGGAGGGTCCAAAACGTAGGAATGACAAAGTGAGATAATTTACCTTTCCCTGTTTTAGAAGTCATTTCCAAACTGCTGCTTCTTTGGTAAGGAGAGTCAAGAAAGTTGCTAAGATTCAACGGACCAAGCTTAAGAATTAAAGAGAAAATGAAGTCACATGCAGAAATGCAAAGCTAGCAGCACCAAAAAAAAAAAAAAAAAAAAAAAAAATCGCATTTCCTTTGGCATGGAAAGGGAACAGGCAAGTCAGATGTCAGAAGAGCTAAGTAGTCACCGGCTGCAATTCCACTTCCCATCATCAACAACCAAAAGACATAAGGGTTCACTTCACCGACAACCAGACCTGCAGTCTTCCATTAGAAAGGGAGGAAATTTCACCCCGGGGAGGTGGTGATGCTGAAAATAAAATATAAATTCTAAGAGGAAGGACACAGTAAATGACTAAAGCCCTTCTGAGACAAATGAGGGAGTTGGAAAAAGAGGGTGGGAGAAATAACAACCCTGAAGCTCTTCACAGCTTTGTGAGCCATTTTATGAAATGGTAATTGAACTGTACAGTCAGTCAAAAATGCATAACATGCTTTCTTAAGTGAGATACTGAGAATATTTTCCCTATCGTTTTAATGAAGTGAATGAAATAATACAAAGAAGTCATACAAGAAAAAGAGAAGCGGCATAAAAGTCACGATATTCAAAATGAATGCAATGGCAGAGCCAGTATTAAGCGTGCTTCTTGCATATAATAGAACTTTATTTTGTATAATCACAGAATATATTCAAGCAACACAAAATGCCACATATGCATTTAAAGATTAGACAGAAAGCTCAGGGCAAAACAATACACCACCTTGTACACTGAGCCTTTCTGATGAGCAGCAGAAGAAAAGCAGAATTTCTGTTGCTGTACATGCCAAACAAATCATACGACTGTAATCTTTTTTCCAGCATATTCTTAAGTTCTCTCTATTGATAGAGGGAAAACACAAGTTAACCCCCCATTCACTGAACTCAGCATAAACAGAATTTTAGCTTAGAAGGTGCACTACTAATTAGATTTTTTTCCTTATTTTAATCAGTTAAGAATATTTGCAGGTACTGTGCTTATTCCTGATAAGCTATGAAGGCTTTGGGGTTTACAGACATATCTTACTGTTTCCTACAGTACTTCTTCCTTCCCTGTTTTGTGCCTGACACGTGCACCGTGACTGAATACACAGAGCAAACGTGACACTGACTTGGCCAAAGTGCTGCCAAAAGCTCCAGAAGCACATGCGTGTTTTGGGGTTGTTTTTGTTTTTTAAAGAAATTCCAGTAATCATCAGTAGTTGACCAGGTCACAGGAGTAGAAAAGTATCATAAAAAAATAAAATCAGAAGAGCTGCTGCATTATGACTTCATAATGTCTGCTGGATTAGGTGTTAGAAGAATTTAGGCTAAGTTACTGCTTAAACCTTCCCCAAAAGAACTCCCAACAGACTACACCAAGTGGCAATTTTTAACGCCCAGAAGCTGTAACTGTTCTGAGATGGATCCAAAAGTTCTGTGAAAACATGAAGACAAGAGTTAACAACAGTCACCGATACCTTAATTTCTTTTTCTATATACACACTTGTACTAAACTAACCTCTCAAGACCTGGGTGGAAAACTGAAGTGAAAAAGTGAAACAGATAAGAACTTCTGAGTGTATATTCATATATCCAAAAGGAAGGAAAGTTCACTAAACATTCATAAGCAACACTGAAATACTGAAAGCTAGAGCACGTGCCCCAAGCTGAATGACACAGTAAGAGCAGAGTACGCCTTACTCTGCAGTTCAGGTTTTTCTTCATAAAGATTTGTAAGGAAAACATGTATCTTAATATTTAAGGTTTCCTTAATATTTAAGGTAAACTAAGGAGCAGATTTAGGCAGCTTGACAATTGCAGAGCTCAGTCCACGCATGCAGCTCTGGTGAAATGAAGGAGAAGGAAAGAGACACTAGCCCCACCAACAGCACTGCTGAAGGGACAGGAAAGGACAGGGCAGTGCCTACGTTCACACCACAGAACTGTAAATGAGAGCAAGAAGCTACTCAGCTGAAATCACATCAGGGTTGTCTGCCGTGAGGTCAGCTGGGCTGTCCTTGGAAATAAGCATTAGGTGACACATGGAGAAGTTGCAGAATTAGGAGTAGAATGAAGCACACAAAACAAAGCCTCCAAATTCAGAATAATCTTATTCCTGTGTTTGGTATGTTGAGAGCTTCTGTGTGGCTCATGTGGCGTGTGCTCGTTGCAATCCCTGGTTATTAATTCATATTAGAGAGTACTACATGACAGGTGCTACTTTCAAAGACTAAGGTGGAGCAGTTAGTTATTTGGGGGGAAATGCTGGGGGCTGTTGAGAACTTTTGTTTAATGAGTAATAGTCCCTCCCCATCCCCTCCACAACTGAAAAGGCAAGGAAGAAAAGCAAACACTGAGTAAGGTTACGGTTTTCCAATTCGCCTGTGCTGCTTCTAGTTACTCATTAACTTTCAAACACATTAACCAAACAGTGAGAGAGAGACAGAAACTGGGTTGTTTCCCCCTCCCCACCAAGAAGCAAATGAAGCAAGCGGTAGGTTTAGAAGAACCAAAATTGCTTGGGAGAGATGCATCCTTCCATTGACAACAGCAGGTTAGCCCAGCCCTAGCTGAAAACTCAACGATGGATCCTTACTATCGCCATGGGGCCACAGAGACAGCAGACACAGTCCCTGAGCCAAAGTTTTACCTGAAAATTCCCATTCTATAAGGTAGCCAGATACAACATATCAAGTGATGCCCAGAAAAAAATAAAACCTAAAAAATCAGTTATCACTGACCATCCATTCTAACAACTTCATAGCCAAAGTTCCTGCCACACCTGCTTGAAGAGCTGGATTACAAAAAACCCCAACCCAAACAAAAAACCAACACACACCACAAAACACAAGTTTGCTGTAATTTCAAGCACCTGAGCTATGAAAGTATTCTTGTTTGTTTGTAATGCAACCCACTACATCCAAAGCAAGACCTCAAAAGCAGGTTTAAGGGAAACTATGCCAATGCGTAGACTTTGACATTAGATAGATTTTGACTTCAGCAGCTCTCAGGATTTAGATTTTGCCCTAGGCAGTATGTGAGGCTCTAGAGACAGCTCAGGGGAGACTCCATGAGCAGTCCCACAGGTAAGCAGCCAGCTAACAGAGGAGAAGAGCAGTACTGTGATGAGTTCCTGACATCAGGGAGCAAAGGAGTAGGTGCTCCCCCTCCACAAGGACACCAAGCTGGTACACAGTCAGCGCCCACCTGAGAAACATGCCAGCATCGCCACCGTCCAACACCAGTGTCCCTACAACTGCAATCAAGCAAAATCACAGCAGGTGCTAGAGGATTTCTCCCCATAAAAGGGCTTTCTTTCTATTAGCAATGAAAGATGAAAAAAACCAAGACCACGATGCACAACCCCCCCCTGTTGTGACCCCTAAAATGATGCAGTCTACAAAAGCCAAACTAAAACGGACAGAGCAATGGACCTTTCACTCCCCTTAATTCAATTCTCTCCTTTAAGTCAGTGCACTGTTATTACCCTAGCAATGAGACTGTAACACTGAAGTTTTTCAGCTTGATGGTAAAATCATGTAGTGTCCATCCATCTCCAATAATAGCAATATTGAGACAATGAACTCTATTGAGGCATCTAATAAGGCAGATAGTCATTTGCATAGTACATTTTCTGTGACTCTCTGTAATACAACATCTCAAAGACTCAATTCAGACTATTCTCCTTTCCCACAGACATTTTAAAAAAAGGATTCTTTTACTAGAAAAAGAAACAATGACCCCTCCCGTAATAGGAGAAAGCAAAAGATAGGATTTTCCTGCCTATGATGGGCGCACACTTTTGTCTGTGTATTTTTATTTAGTTGGGCTTGCTTTTTTTTTTTTTTTAAACCCTATGTGCTTTTCATCTCCATTGTGGATTGAATGCTCAGAAGTATATTTCTGATTTTATTCTAACAGGCTTCTGAGCAGGAAGTACTCTGGGATCCCCACCCACGAGCACAGGCAAATTTTATCTTTAATTCCTGCACCACAGGCTTTTCCTTCATCTCTCCACATACTCCTCTCCTACATGACTCACTGAATTATTATTTGCTGGACATACTGGGACATACCATGGTTCTGTAGATACGCTAGCCTGCTTATTGAGTCCTGAGTTTTAGGATGAGCTCTGCAATGTAGTACTTGGGTAAACTTGACAAATCACTTCCTCTCCAACAGGCTGTAATGGCCTTGAAGACAACGTACACGCATACAGCGTACGCTGTGCCTCAAAGTTCAGCTCAAGTAACATCTCCAAGTACTGCCACGTAGAAGCAGTAATGATTATGTCCTTACTCTTCATAATCCTTCTGCTTTTTCCTCTTTCTGTAAATAACCCTGGACTTTTGTCAGTGTTTTATTTAGCATAAGAAAGCATATATATTATTCCTGGAGGTAACTAAGTTACCTCTACCTGTACAGGAAGGACACACTCAAAAATACCGCTTCAGTATACTAAAACAGCTCCTGTCTGTTCTGCCCTCTGTCCCTCAGTGTAGTCTCAGGCAAGCTACAGAAGATTTTGCTAAATCCGCCATCGCATTTCCTCTGCCAGAGCCCACAAAAGGAACAGCAGGAGGGAACACACATCCATGGCTCATCACCCCAACTCCCAGCCTGTGATATGAACATTAATCCACCTTTGGCTGTGAACAGCAGCTCTCTGCAGCCACCCCTGGCCAGGGTGCAGAGGAGGCAGGCACTGAGCTACCAGGAAGCCCTCTGACGCTCCCCTGCCACGTCCCACAGAACCAGCAGTGACACACGCTCTTCAGATGGGTCAGGCACGAGCGTCTTCCTGCAGATGACTGAGCCGTAGCACTGCTCTTAGATTAACTTTGGGCAACTCGGTGTCAGGCCCCCGTGAAAACGAAACTAGATGGCATTTTTGGCAACTCGGAGAAGGTCAGCAGAAAGGGAGAAAAAGCTGCCACATAACAGCCCCAGTGAGGAATAGCGTTCCACTCTTTGTCCAAGTTTCTGATTTTATCAGACTATGCCACAGTGTTAACATTGTTTATGGCCCTATTTTGTGTCTGTGAATCACCCACTCCCAGAGACTCTTCCTCCACCCCAGTTTATAAATAGCACCACATACAGAACAGAGTTTGTGAAGCAAAGGAGACTTGCGGAATGAAAATAACGTATATTGAGCTGACAAAAATCTTTCAAAAGCCTTTCTCATTTATTTATAGTGCTGGCTAGACAGGCAGATTCCCACATTTTGTAAACCCTGTAGGTCACTATCTCCATTGCTCATTCACAAACAATTCTGCCAATAGAAAAAAAAAATCCCTCCGGTTACAACTGAACTTATTCCCCAGCACACTGCTTCTTGGCACATGCCTTTTGAAAAGAAAGATTTTTAAATAAGCAATATTATGTATTTTTCCTATTTGAAGGCAACATATGCCTAGACCACGTTAAGATAATATGAGCTTATTTATATATCTGGAGACATTCAGACTTCTCAACCAACCACCTGGAGCTCTATCAGTACAAGATAAGTCATTTTCTACCATGTCATAGTGGACTGTGACTTAAATTTCCATAGATTGTATTTTCATAGGAAAATACATTCTCAATTGCAAGCACAAAACCCATCAGGGGTTTTCTAATTCCCTTTTTTCTCCAGGAACCATTTGCTTGCAGTGGGAAGTTCACAGTGCTATCATCCAGATAAAAAAAGCAGACAAAGAGATACATGACCAAAAGCTTCAGCAAACAGTTTCCTGGAGCCCAAATGCACATGACACCTTGCTGAGCTGTAGCCCCTGGGACCCAAACAAGCAGAGGCTGGGTATTAGAGAAACCCAAATTCCCCATCAAATGGGCTGGATGGAAAGTGGGCTACCAAGCTCCGCTTTGGCAAGGAAAGCCTTCAGTGCTGGTGCTGAACCCCAGGCAACTCATCCCATCTTTCCATCCCCACACTCGGGCGTGTTTGCAACACATCAACTTGACACCAGAGAGGGATCTGGACCAGATACATGCCAGCCTAGCAAGGGACTGCTGAGCTCATAAGCATCCATGTCAAACCCACACGTGCAAATATACACCACTACGACGTCCCCACCAGTTGCCCAGCCCTGTTTACCAGGCAACCACATCAACACTAGTGATGCTGGGGCTGGAAGAAGCCCTTGGTTTTTCCACCAATCACAGAGATGTGGGTATGCAAAATGCCTGTGAAAAGACATCCTGCCCAGATCAATTCAACAGAAACAGAAGAGCCACTGAAATAACACTGGCGTGTTCTATTGATAAAATTCCTTGTAAGTGCCTAAGGTGAAAGCATTCAAGTACTTCCCTATTCGATTCAGCAATTTTTCCCTGCAATTAATCATACGGTTATTTGTCAAACTAATTGTTCCTTAATCAGTCGTAGAAGTTAAGAACCTGCTATAACAAGGCTCCTCTTTAAACACAAAGGACAAGTAAAACAATGCACTCAAATGCATATTTCAGGAACAGTTAAATGTATTAATATTGTGGTTCTTTTTTGTTATTTTGTAGACTCAACAAAAATCAACTGTTTATAATCTTAGTAACAAAGGAAAATACCAGTGCCTGGAAAATATCACAGTAAGTCTGTACATCATTTAAGCCAAGTACATGTCTCTTTTTTTATTCTCCTACTGCTTATCTCAACACACAGTTCCTTATCCTTTAGCCTCTTTCAAACAATACTTTAAACAAATAAAACTAAATATCAAAATAAATTATGTCTCACTAGAGGCTCATTTCTTCTCCCCTGTTCTACAGTCACAAATATATACACGTGTCTGTGTATATATAGTCACATAGATATATACATACACATATATACTTGAACTGGCTAATGCTACTAAAAGTATCCTATTATCTTATAGCTATATAAAAGCTGACTAGTATTAAACATGACTTTCTGGCAGAAAGAGAAACAAGAGTGGAGTCCTCTTACAATTAGATAGCTGCACTGAAATTCAGAAAGCCTGAGCTGTGTGTCATCAGTTCACTGCGTTACTTCAGACCCTCATGCCCTGTTCTCCACATTTATGAACAGAAGCTTTCCCAGGGGGCTTAATATATTGATCTTCATTATCGCTCCAAAATACTGACCAAAGGACTTACAGAAGTAGTATTTAACCTACCATAATCTCTTTCCATGTAAAGAACAAGTTTGTAATCACAATCTTTGGTAACACGTCTGATCAACACAGAGGGAACTAAGAAATCATAAAATAGGACTATGACATAAAAACAACGGTGACCTCCCACGTAAAGTTCTCACTTATGCACACAAAGGGGAAATAACTTGAAATTAGGGAGGAAAAAGAAATTTAATTAGAGCTGACTGAAAAGCGAGGCATGTGGTTCACAGGAATTTTTGCTTTCAATTAAAACACCTTCCTCCTCCTAGGCAAACTAAATAAATACAAATTAAAACAAACTGTTTTGAGACATGTATATGCAAAAATGAAGACAAGCATGACAGAAAAATTGGGTGGAAGCTGCGCCATATACCATGTGCACTTACAATCCAAGTTCTGCAACAAACACTATTTTGTCACTATACTACACAGGCATTTATTCCTCCCCATCATCACTGCATGTAACTATCCATTTCCCCCACGTTACTAAAACCATTCCACCCACATATCTAAAATTTGACTTGAGGTGTGGGCAGAAGAGGAAAGGGGGAGAGAGAAAGGTGTAAAGAACAGGACTGAATTTTAGAAATAGACTTTTAAAAAGAGAAATCATAATCTGAAGTTGCATACTGATGAAAAAGCTAAAATATGAAAACAGCCATGTTTCTAAAATAATATATAACAGGGAACAGTGTAAAAGACGGGGCCACTGGGAAAGGATTTGCAATCAAAATGACTGACAAATTGCAACAATGAAGATACAGAGAAGACTTAAGAAAACTGGATACATTTCATTTAGAAACGAGTAGCTTGCTATGAGAAAGACCATCCGCACTTGCATTAAGAAAACTCAAAGATTTTACAGAATGGTTGGAGCTTTCATCTACTCTAAGTTACAACAGGATTATTTGGCCCAGAGAAGGGAGAATTTAGGGAGGAAAGGTTGCGACACCGGGCTGTGGCACAGCTCTGCCGGGGCAGCCCCTCTCAGGTGTGCTTGGAGATTTCACCAAAGCATCACCACAGTGACTGCTACAACTGAGGACGCCCACACACACTGTGCATCCAAAACCACAGAGCCTGGCTGGGGACGAACGCCTGCAGCAAGACAAGAGGGAGGAGTAGGAGGAGCGGTTTTGTATGAAAGGGTGGAAGGCACCGATGCTCTGAAAATCAAGGCCAACCAGTTAAGTCTGAATGGTAATAGTACAGGGTGTAATGTGACATTGCCCAGGGTTTCCTAACAGAAGACCCCTTTTCATTTGCTCATAACTTACCCCAAGTGTTTCAATCTGGAAGGAAATTTTTAAGACTACATGCCAGCATCTGGCTAAATATACTTACTTAATTATGAAATGTTGGAGCCAAAATGCTTCAAAATATTGAGAAAATTAGAATGAGGGAAAACCCGTTGCTGTGCCATTACTAAACACCCCACTGACCTTTTTTCCTTCTTCTGGTCTGGCAAGAAATGGACTTCCCCCAACCCCTTCAGTTCTCCCTTCACTAAGGTAGCCTTTCCTATCACTGGGAAAAACTTACATGTATCAGAAATGCTCAGGATATCAAAATAAAAAGTCCTAATTGACTTGTGCCTACTGGAGCCCTTGCAGAACTAGAGCAGAGGGGAATACATGCAGCATAAAGCTAGTTAGAGAACAACTAAGCTAAATCAAGCGCTAAAAGATGCTCTGTAAGTAACCCTAACCATCCTATACATGGAAGGAGAGGGAGACTGGGGAAGAGGAAGGACGTGGAAAAATTACGTGAGACAACCAGAAGACACACATAAGGAAGGT
This sequence comes from Platalea leucorodia, assembly GCF_965183815.1. NCBI lineage: Eukaryota > Metazoa > Chordata > Aves > Pelecaniformes > Threskiornithidae > Platalea > Platalea leucorodia. Next base: position 56,827,566 of record NC_138829.1, read on the forward strand.
GCATAGGAAGGCAGGGAAAGGGGAGCAGGGCTGAGCAGGATAGCACAGCAGGAGGTGGAGGCTCCAGCAGCCACAGGTGCATTGCCATGAGCACGGCAGGCCCTGCAATGAACGGCACCCAGGCCCAGCCCATGGTTAGGATCACCAGCCATGTCCGTAGTAACGAGGTAGGTCCAAGGTCAAGCCAGGAAGCTGATCCTACGGGACAGGATCCAGATCAGCAGGGCACCCAGTGCGTCACCTTACCAGGCACCCGCTCAGCTGCAATGCCTCCACAACCCAGTGGGGCAGGCTCTCACCTCAGCTTGAAAGCTGCTCCAAAATCAAAGCAAGGGAACACACGTCTTGGCAAGGCTGTATAGGGGGAGCTGCACAGGGACATCCTCCATCTTCACTGCAAAATGCATCTGGGGAAGCTGAAGCTTCTCCAACAGCTCCCTCTGATGAGGGGGCTGGCACTGAGCAAAGGCAGCTAAACGTGGTGAGGGGGAGAGAGTGCACACTCTGGGCCCTGCCTCCATCTTTCGGAAAGGGGCAGATGAAAGTCAAACAGGCAGCTTTAATTCCAACACTTCCTAGCTTTTCAGAGATGGATTTTGCTGCCATAGAAATGTTCCCTAAATACAGACCGTGTGTTTGCACATGTGCATGCCTAAAATAACACACATTCATGCTTTTCAGAACAGAAACTGCCTTGCTATGCATTTTCACAACAACAAGCAAGGTAAGACCACTCTCAGCTAGGGAGCTTTGAGCAATACCCTGAAGTATATATATATATAAGCAAACACTAATACCTATCGCATCCTCCCCTCGATAGCGGTAACTGTAGAGACTGGAGACTTTGCTACTGTGTAGTGCAGCAGATGAATCAGACAGGCTCACTCCTCCTTAAGCTCTCCAATGATCGTAGTTTTGACCATCAGCAGACACCGATTATCATCACCTCACTGTAAGCAGCATACAGCTGGTAGCCTCACGTAGCAAGAGCCTGCAAGTTCAATACTAGCTGTCTAGAAATGCCTTCTATCACTTTTAAGCAGTATCCAAATTACAGGGGACAGTGTCATATTATCACAGCTGTCAAGTGTGCAAAGGTCTGTGGGTGGGGGGGTGAATTTTACCTTTCTCTCATTTCAGGAAATGTCTCATCCCAACAGGATCTAATTAAAAAGAAGGAGGTGGCCTGGTCAGTTTTATTTCAGAGATGAATATGGTTCAGCTCTATGTAATGAAACAGCACATACTTGGGCACTGCTTCAACAGTTCATACACGCGGCTAACTTACGTAGGCTGCAGCAGTCTTGCTGTCTTGCTTCTCATGTACACTCTGTGTTTACTCAACATCCTCCCCCGACAACCTACTTCCTTTTCTTTAGAAACTTGTCTTTGCTTTTGGTTTCATAGAGATGGACATGATGAAAGAGTGCTTACGCCCCAAACTCAGTTAGCCTCTCGTACGCTTGCTTTTCCATGTCCTCCTCAGCCGTACCCACACACGGTTCTCATTTAGCTCCCTTCACTGCATTAAAGCAGGGATAGGAACATCTCAAATTAGAGTCCACCAAACACCACCCAATACATACAAACCACAGACTGCCCACAAGACCAGTCACTACACTATGGGACATCCAGAAACAAACTATGGCTTTTCTCCCTCAGCAAAAAGAAGCATTTGCTGCACAAAGGGAACAACCGAGTTTCAGTTATGTGCAATACACACCGTTTGGAGCTTGAACAGCCCGATGGTAGCCATTTACAAAGCAGACATTTTACTAGCATACTGATTTTTGCACCATTTCAATATAACTGGTGTTATCTTTAGCCCTATTTCTCAACAGGATCTGCAAAGCCATGTACCATCCCTTCGTAGGGTCGGAGGTAGTTTGCTCCCTAGCATCCCGATCCCTCTCACTGCCCCCGCTTGCTCTGAGTAGCTGTTTCACAACTCGGACTTGCTCCATGACACGCCAAGCATCCAGGATGAAATTTGCTGTCCTGTAAATGCCTGCCAAGGTTTTGTACTGCCTCAATCACGCTCCTATCCCCTTTTCCCGAGCACTCGAGTGGTTTACCACAGGCTGCCCTGTGTCTAGAGGTGAATGTCTATCTCACAGCACAAGAAACCCTTCCCCATCTGTGCCTGATGTAAGGAATGCCTTTCCTATCTACAAACCCACCAAGAATTAACCAATTCACTTAGAGAAGAAAGGGATGAGACCCCACAACCCAGCTTTTGTCTGATTTATAACCCATTCATGACCAAAAAGGAATACTGTATTCACAAAATAGAGGAAGTTGTGTGAGGGAATCGTTTTTCCCCCTCCAGCTCTCATTTTTGACACAGTTTGTGAGCAGAAGCAAATCCTGGTGGAGACAGATATAGTGAGGCACCATGTTGACTTCCTACATGCACCTGGCGACTGAGAAAGATTTCTTTTTTGAGGTCATTGCCAGAGGTCCTAACCCCATCAAGATTCCTTAGTGCTAGCCATGTACGAATGCACAACGTGCCATGGCATTTACAACCTCCAGGTCACAAAACACAACCGGTGCAACAAGGGGGAGGAAAGTGTGAAGAGAAGATCTGAGGGGTTGCAGGTGAGCAGCTCCTGTGTTCTCAGACAAATCTTGACAGCACAACCTACTGCAAGTCCTAAAACTTTTCATTCATTAACTTAATCTTCAAAACTCTAGCAGGATTTCAGAAGTCCTACAGACTCGCTGGAAGATGGAGCAGCAAACATCTGACTTCAGGAGAGCAAAAAGTAAGAGGCCTTTGCTCAAAAGGGAAACAAAGTTTGGCAGTATCTTATCTCCTATCTTTTCCACACATTTCTACAGGAGGAGACAAAACGTTCAGTTGACCAGTTTTCACTGCAAATCTCAGATTAACATAGCTGGAATTAACTTTGATGCAATCTGAAGACAGTAGTGACAAATACTGCATGTAGCAATGACTCTGAACAAACACCTGCACATGAGATACCTGTTTTCTTTTTCAACTCCCCTTTTTTAATAAAAAAAAAAAAAAAAAAAATTCGTTCAGAAGAGAGCAGAAGCAACTAGGGTAGCCAGTTTGCAGGAAGAGGAGTGCAGGGGACTCGCAGCATCTGCGGCAACTGGTCTTTGGCACAGTTAGGCATTGCAACTTATTCTTCTTCTTACCTTGAAGAGGAGCTCGAAAATAAATGAAAAGTAGCAACTGTGTCAGTTGTCGGCAATAGCCTCAAACTTAGGTATAGGAAGCATCACTGCACACACTGCTTACAAGCCAAACCATAAATGCACTGCACAGAATTTTGCATGTAAGCATAAACTGTGAGGCACAGTGAAAGTTATCAGAAATGACCTTCTGTCTGGTAACAGGACAGCAAGCAAGCAGTGGGGTTTGCTAGGATGGAGCAGGGGCTGCTCTGTGAATCACCCAGAACTGCTGCTGGAGAAACAGCAGTCCCTTCCTGCAACTCAAAAAAAACCCAAAGCAGTGCAAGTGAATGAAAAGGAGAAATGGGGGGGTGGGGGGGGTGGTGGTTGTAGCCTGCTCAAACTTTCAGAAATTTAGAAGAGAACTATTTTATTTGCACCTCTTAAATGAAGTCCCAACCAATTTCACCATAAAGAGAACTAGGCTCCATTACCAGGAGATCACTGGAGTGGAGAAGAGGGAAAAGTACACTCTGCAGTAAATAATTAGCAGCTCTGGCCTTCTGCTCACTCCTCCTGCAACGTTATGCTTCGCACACTGAACCAGGAAATAGTTGAACAGATGCATTTAAAAGTATGAGGGCTGAGTCAGAAGACAATAGTTAAATACCAGTTAAACCACATATTGTAGGTCTGTCTTGTAGTATTGGGAAATGAGTACTGCTTAAGGCTGTTCCAGATATTGCATCCACCTGCAAATATTTGCTGCTGGCTAGAGCTCAGCACATAGACTCTCACTAGCAGTGTCAGTACTTTGCAAAATATTGCAGACAAAAAAGAAAAAGAAAGTCCATTTAATACAGAGTATAATAAACTAATTATATGCTTTAATCATCAGAAGCATATAATGCCTGGTTGGGGGGATTTTTTAATTTTTTTTTTTTTTTTTTTTTAAAGCAGGTTATGTGATTATAAAGTTAGTTAAGGATACAGCTGCTTTTTTCAAGCATTTTAACCTTTCAATTTCATGAATATAGACAGCTAATTATTAGCTTCTTTAATGTGGATCTTTTACTACCAGTATATAGCAGAGATCAGAAATTACAATGCCACAGAGGAATCAGGCACACACTCACAATAAAAGCACAGAAGCAATTATAATTTCATTACACGGTCTCAAATCCACATAAAAAAAATACGTCATGTTAAGATATTTATATTTTAGATCAACTACCTTTCAGCAATAATGAGAAATCATTACAACTGGAGAAAGACAACAAGAAGATAAAAATGCACAGACATGGTGCTGGAGGACATTGGCCATTAAAGTCTCATTTTATGAAGAAACAGCTAAACACTTTGTAACAATATTTCATCTGTAACTGTTAAGCTGGAAAAGATGCCTGTTTCCAAATAGATTCAACACATAAAAAAATATTCTTTTTCAATTTGCTTCTGTTAGCTGGCTAGCTTTTTTTATTTGTAACTATCCCTAGAAATGTTAACATCTCCAAATGCAAGTCCCTGATAAGTTACAGACAAAGGAAAGTTTTCTTTCCTTTAATAGGGACAAAGGAGAGTATTGTTGAGATTTATTATATACATACAATTACCTGCATTGTTATGGAGATTAAAGGACAAAGGGCCAACTTATCTAATTCCAGATCTTACAGCCTTGTCCTTTCCCATAATTATGCCTTAAAATTGGATTTCAGTTAACACATTCACAATGCCAATATCTACCAATGCTTTGCATGTACTTAGAGATAGTTTCAATTATTTTAACATGGATGCAGCCATACATTTAATTTATAACTGATCATTCAAGTGAACACGTTCAACTTAATAGTACCAATGAAATTCATTTTTTCAGTTGGTTGTAAGAAGAGTCCTAAAACTAGTACAAGGTTCATTAGAAAGAATAACTGGCTAGTCTATTAGTCACTTCAAAAAAAATGCAAAACAAACTTTCACAAAATCTTCCCACTTTTTTTCTTCCGTCTCAGAAATATTTCCAGAAATAGGTTTGAACTGCAGAGAGATACTGAAAAAAAGAAAAAGAAAGTATTTTCATTCTGCAGATGTTAGTGCTGCCCCTTTATCTCATGAGAGAGTATGTCAGTCTCCTTTCTTCAGCTGTCAGATACAACATCTATTGGAAACTCTGAGTTTAAAATACCAGGCCTGTGTCTGTGGCGTCCACCGTATGCCAGCTAAAAAGGCCAGATCCTGACCTCAAAGCTGGGCTGTTTATTTCTCCCTGGTGCCTAGGTGCACGGAACTAGACCCTAGAGGTGAATTCCCCTCAAAGAATTATGCAAACTGAACCAAAGAAAATTAACTTCCCCAAAGAAAGAGGTGGGTCGTCCCCCCCCTTTTTTTCCCCCCCTTGAAGGTACACATTTACAAAGACTGTGGGAAGGATACTGTGGCTACACTTTTTCTGTTTCTCCTTTACAAAAAAAAAAAAGTATAAATCCATAGAAGGTGAAACTGTCAAAGACCTCAGTTAACCAAGCACAGCCTACTTTAGAAAAAAATTGCATTGGAATTGACCAGAACAAGTACGTTTTTATTGCTATTGAACTCCAAGCCTAGTACTATAAGAAGTGGCTGATCCTGCAAGGAGACAGAGAACACTAGAATTTAGAAAGCATAAGTCATGTAGCAGGAAAGCCATGAGCTGTCAACTCCCCAAATCCAAATTTGGTTATAAATGGGCAATTACAGTATGTGCAGCGTCAAGAAGACATTAGAATTCCCGTATCTGCTTTCACTGGAGAAAAATGATTAAAGAAAACAAAATTTGATGACCTAAGAGGACCCTACCAATTTATCACCGTTCATTTTATCTCCCCCTCGGTTTGAGGCATTTGTAAGTACATAAAGTTCCTGCAGAATCAGAGAAGACAACTGTGCATGATCACAAAAGGAGGAAAACCCTAAACTCCCTTATTAACACAATACAATTTTGCATATGTAAATTTGATGCCAGCCACGAGCACCCATTTTTTCCCTTCACACTGGTTTTCATAACAAGTCACATCTTAATGTTTAAAAAGTACACTGAAACCATGGCACTCCTAATATTGTAATAAAACCACTGGCAAAGCTGAGTCAATCTCTTTTGATAGTTCCACACTGCTACTTTCTGCTACAGTGAAACTACTAACGTGCATTTCTTTCACCTGCATCCCAGAGGGTAATGGTGGAGGCCCTTCTCTTTCTCAGCCAAAGCTACATCTTGGTCTCAGAGAGAGGTCATTTGCCCCAAATCCCTGCCAGCACAGAAAACTGGTCCCCTTTACAATCAGGGCCACTCTTCCCGTTTCAGATGTCGCTAGTGGTGGAGGCCTCTTCTATTTTCAGCTGGACACTATTTACCACTCTAGCATCCTCCCTGCCCTTTCCACTTTAAAACACACAGGCCACCTTGCACAAAGCCAAGCAGCAGAGCAAATTTAGACAAATAAAGACAAAGATGCAATCCCTCTGACTGTGAATTCAGACAGTAACTAACAAGTCATCTGTCCTTCAGCTGATACAGGCTGCGGCCCGATGAAGCTAACTAAATGAACCCGCAATTTTCCGCTTTGCCCCTCTGTATAATGACATCTTTGGCAAAATTAAGTTCAAAGTTTCAAGTGAATGCTCTGGGAATCAGCTGGCTGACCCACTTTGGGCATGAGGAAACCCTGGGGAGGACAGGCAGCAAAAAGAAGCAACCTCCATTTATCTGCAGGGACTATTGACATGGCAGGCACAACAAGCACTAGAGGGAGGCAGCAGGAAGCTTCCACAGTCTGTAATATCACAGATGGTCCCATGCTTTGCTGCATACGTAGGCTGGCCTGCCCCAAAACAAAGCTGCACCTTTCTCTGGCCACAGCCTGCTGCCCCATCCTTTGCAGCATCCTCCTGTCTTGTGAGGCAATATAGTGCTCCCAAGCCAAGCCTCTGGCTGGGCACCCACCCGCCCTTTGCACGGCTCTCTCCTTATTTCCAGGGACAGAGTTGGTAGAAATTGTAATTTAAAAATGAGGAGTCAGAAGCAGATATGTAGAAATAGACTTGCCAGCGGTGACCTGTTCATGTACGTGTATAAGAAAATAAACAAGGAAGCTTATTAAAAATGCTGTAACTTAACAGAATCCAAGCGCACAAGAGGAAATGTTTTTTTAGGGACATGGTTTAGTGGTGGACTTGGCAGTGCTAGGTTAACAGTTGGACTTGATGATCTTAAGGGTCTTTTCCAACCTAAATGATTCTATGAAATAATGAGAGAAAGCTCAGCCTAAGCTCCACCATGATGAGGAATGCAGAAACAAGTCCCCAGCATTCCTGTGAGAAAACACCCTCCAGAGCCATGGTAGAGACGAGCCATCAGCAAACAGAGCAAGACACGTAACATCATAACCTTGGCTAGGAGTCTTCATAGAGGTATGTAAAGTCCCCTATCTTACCACGCATCTACCAGGCTGTCCTAAACCCATGAATGATTCATGTTGACACACTCTATTTAAAAAAAAAAAAAAAAAAATCCCACTGAACTTGTAAAAGCAGAGGCTTTTAAATATGCATTTAAACCGGTCAGAACATGCCAAGCTATGATCCCCCAATGACCACGGACAGGCTAGGCTTCTAAAAAGCTGGTTTGCACAAATAACCCCTCTTTAGGGAGCACTCCCATTCAGGCTAGCTAGGTTCAACCCAACTCCTTGCAAGCTAGCATTCAAAAAAACCCTATCAAAATATCGCCAAAAGGAAGTAAGGAATTAATCTGAGAAAGCATCTAATCACAGAGCCAGCTGTGTTTTAGATACAAACTATAAAATCCTAACAAGGAAAAGCTCCCAGGCACTTAAGTCTCTCCTCTCACCTGGGCTGTGACAGGAGAGAGGGCTCCAGCACCTTCAGGTGCAGAAGAGACCCACTCAGAGCCATGTCCAGATGTCACCCTCGCCCTTTCTCAAACACCCACAGCCTCCAACACAGATATGATAAGAGGCGGCATCTGCTTACCAGGCTACAATACACAGACTATAATTTACAATAAAGCTCCGGACCTGATATTCAAGTCTTTACTTGATGATTTTGTAGTCTCAGAAGCAGAAATTTCTTACCTTCAATGGGGGAAATAGGGGTGAAGTTCACACAAATTATTCCTTATACTCAATCCCTGGACCATATGGTGCGCAGTAAACAGAAAACAGTACTACGGTATGTAGATGGCATTCTCCTGCACACGACAAAGTCAAACCAATCAACCGAAAAACCACGAAGTCTTTCCAATAAACAAAACACCAACCCAACATTTAAAAAAACCCCCACATTCTAAAGCCTAAAGTAGAATCCCAGATGCAGTACACAACAAAAACTTTGCACGCATTAGGAACTTACCAATGACATACTAGATACTTCTTTTACTTGTTTACTTTGGCTAAAACTGTACGAAAGAATGAGGAAAGTCAGAAGCGTACCAAACAAATGGGAGGTACAAGAAGAATAGGAAAAGCAAACCAAGAGCAAGCAGATGTGCAGCACTGGAGAGAAAGGGATTTCTAGGCATTGACTAGGAGAGCTTAAAGGTAATCCTTCCAGTGGTCCCTTCTCCTCCTCAAAGCGGGACTCACATCAAACACAGGCCTTAGCCCTCTTCCCCACACATACCAACTGGGTTTGAAGCACCACATAAAGCCAAGTTCAGTGACAGACCCCATAGGTCTGGTACCACAGCAGATGCCAACATCATTCCTTCCTCCGTTTGTAGCTGCAGGCACAATTTCCTCTGTTCTGAGATGCAGTTAAAAGCACAGCTTCCTTTTCTCCCATTACATTTCTACAGGTGGAAAAAGAGGCTTTCATATGTGGCCCTAGGTGTCTCAGATAAATCACAGGGGGAAAAGAGTGACGGTTGGACTGTGTGGTTTCTAATACCGAGGGATTCTTCTAATTTCCTGGTGATGGCTGGAAAATAACCTTAACTACATTCAGTGACATGCCAAATATCAACAACATTTACAGAAAGATAGGAACATTACTCTGTGTTGCCCTGTCTTTTCTACTAAATGCCCATGAATGGCATAGAAGATAACTAAATGAGGCCACAAGTTTATTGATCCAGCTCTGGTTGGACCACATGTACGTGTCCATTCTTTGCTGGATTACAGAAATACCTTTCCCATTTAATCTTGGATTTTCTCCTGGAATTTTCAATTAATAGCCCCAGGAGGCCTGTTTATGTGCAGATACATTTGGGAACAGCTGGAAAGCACTTAGAGAAAAGCCCTGGTGCAGCCTTCCAGAGCAGCACATCTGTTCTATTCTTCTCTTCCTGCACATGCCTGATCACTCTTTCCCCCCCACACGTTGCTTTCTAACATTTCATATTAGCACATGCTCACCTACACTTAGTTGTCTTTTTCCCCCACAATTAAAGTCCTCCCCTGCACAGTCATCTCCTGCAGAAAGTTAATTTCCTACTGATGGCTCCATTTAAGGCAAGGCTCTCTTTCACTCTCCCCTTCCTACAGAGCAGTAGGCCCTCCCTGCTAGAGAAAATTCAACTAGCTCCTCCTACACTTCCAGCGACCTTTCATGATGTTCAAGGTACTATTTACACTCAAATTTTGGAGTCTAACTAAAAGCAGTCACATCAGGCTAACAACCAGATGTGCAGCCACTGACTGTTTTAATAGCTTTTTTCTCCTTTGCTCATATCGGGAATCTTCTTTCAAGTAAGCAAGCAAAAAACCCAAGTAAATGACATGAAACAGGCTTCGTACCTACAAACATCAAATTCCCAGTCCCCAACCACTCTCTAACATTGTTGAAATGCTCACTCTATGATACACTGTAATTCTAGTAGGAAGAAGGAAATGCATAAATTAAAATTATATGGATTATGCCCTACACAATAAACAACCAAAGATTTTATAACAGTAGCAATTTCTCTCTCTCTCATATTTAGAAACTCCAACCAAAAAAATTTACATGCCATGAAAATCCTCAACAAAGACTTGCATGTAGCTCACATAATTGAGGAAGTACTAATAATAGCGTGGCTGTTTGCACAGACAACATTTCCACTGTGGGCCTGAATTCTGATCTCAAACATGCAGAAGAAGATATTTTGTTGTGTGTTGCTGTCTGGAGACTAAAAATCAAAGTACTGGAAACCATCTGAGTGTGCTGCAGTGTGCAGTCAGCCTATGAAGCTAAGGAACATCCACGCCACGTTGAAAACAAAGCATCTATTGAGTACTGCAGAAGGTGTTTGTGTTGTGTGTTCTTGTAATGGACATAAAGAAGCACGTGAAATTAACCTGTGTTGCAGTGTTAAATAAAAATGAAAGCCTTTGCACTTCAGCATCAACTGTCAGTCATCACAGAAAAATAACTTGTCCTGACAATTGAGAAGTATATTTCCAAGCTCCTCCAACACAAGCAAACTCATTTCACAGCCACAGCTTCCCTTTCTGGTCTATGCTGCTTAAGTCCAGGCCTCCTCAGGTCTCCAGATCAGCGATGCCCATTACCTGTGTTTATAATGGCAGTCGTTAAAGGTTTTACCCTGAAAGTGTATTTACAGTAGCAGCAAGGGAACCTCACATTTCTTAAGCTTTATCCTTTTTAAAAGCTCTAAATGAGCTGTATGTAGACGTATGTCACAAAGTATTTGCAAAATATTTTTGTTAAATAGTACTTACTTTTAACTTTTTTTTTTCTTTCATGTGCTGAAGATTACCAAGAATAACTTCACAAACTGAAATTTAGAGTACCATACAAGAGAAGAATCAACAAGGATGATTAACAGTGACCAATATATATCAGAAATTAACTGACATGCAACACACACACATGGCAAGCCCACATTTTAGATCTGATGGTGCTCCATTTAAACTCCTCAGCTGGAAATTCAGATCAGTAATTAAGTCATAATCCTATATAATCGACTCTCAGTATCAGTAGGAGTTCTGTGCATGGAACAAGCTGTAAGAACAAGCTATTAGGTCCACATAAAAGGCATTTATAATTCTAAGCGTCAAAACAAGCACACAAACACTGGAGCTCAAAAGTCCGTTGCTCTTGAGTAGTAGATGTTATGTTGTCATATCACTAACACGATCATTCTCAAGTCGCTAGCTCCCATAAAAAACACACAGCAAAGCTTGTTTTTTAACAACTCCGACCTTGCCCACTATGTTGTAATTCATTAAAAATAAGGAAGATGCTTATCCTTGAGTAAAAGACGCCAGAGAAAGATCATATGCCTGTCACACCACCCAGGAGCTGCCATGACACAGCCATTCCACAGCTCGGGATGTTTCCCAGCCCTCACGTGTGTTCGGGGTGACAACACTATCTGTGTTAGGAGCACTGTCCCCTTACCAACCCCACACTTGTCTAAAAGGCAATGGCGGAGGCCAGATCCCGTCAAGAGCTGCTTCCACCCGACTCACTGCCTTTCCTCTCATGGGACGGCAGGGAGACCGTAGACAAGGTGCAATAGCTCTTACCGGCAACGCACAAAGTCCAGCTCATGCCACATGCCTGACAGTCTTGCCAGCTGCTGTCGTCTTCTTACACCAGCTACATACCTCACCAGGTAGTCCCAGGCAATGTCCCCATACCTGCACACATGCCACACCATGAACGACACTGGACAACTCCGACATCTGCCTTAACCTGTGCAAAGAACCCACCGCAAAGAGCAAAATTGTTCCCTATTAGGGACCATCCTGATTTTTAGAGGGTAAGACCATGTGAACACTACTTGGAACAGGCAACAAGACCACTGTGCTTAGAGCAAGCATTCCCTCCAAGCAAGGCTTTATTCTGCACCCTTATTGCTAGCATTAATAGGCTATATAAACATAACACTTTTCTCACGAGTTATCCCCCCTACCCGGCACAAGTGGCCACACTGAAATTTAGCGACTTCAAATGAGTGAACAATTTGCAGAAGCACACCATCAGCAAGGACTTGGTTTACATCCTATTCCTCTAAGGAAAAAGCTCCTAAGGGGCCTTTCCCCCCATCTCCCTCTTTAGGTCACACAAATGCTTCTAATGTTCAAAACTCCACAAGGTGCTGACCAGCATCAGTTAAGAGATCTGGTGAACGGAGACTTCCTTGCACCAGAATTCACATTCACAGGTACACCTAAAGTCACAACTGAGACCGCCAAAAACTGTAGTCTTCCGAGTTTTCAGACCACGACACCATGAGCTGGGGAGCATCCACCTGAAATTGAGAGCCACACCAAAATCTGCACATTTGACCTGTGTCCTGTAGTATGTTGATGGGAGCTCTGATGCTATCAGAGGATGACAGGACCTACTCGAGGGTCCCACAGGGGTGGGGTGTGCAGCTGGACCCCAAGATGATGAATGCATAAATGTAACAACATGTAATTGAGGAGAGGGTCCAATTTTTTTATTATTATTTATCATACTAGACACCAATTAAGAGCCAGACTTACAGAAAAAGTAGATCATTACGGCACAAGATTTCATACCCTGCTTGAGAAGAAAAACTACAAACAATAGAGGTCATGGCTGGCAGATCCTCACACAAAGGCTCCTCTGCTTCAAGGAAGAGAAGTCAATGCAAGCCACATGCCCACACAAGGCTCCACTTGCCTGTGTGAGCCTGCAAGGCCATACCCAAGGACAACCTAGGCCTGCCATGAGCTTTTCCAAAATGCTGGAGTACTTTGATTCCCGACTCAGTCTTAGTTCTTATTCAGAAGAGATTTTTAAACCTAGGCTTGGTACAAGAGCAAACAGAAATGAAACAACAAAACACTGCAAGGTACCCCAAACTGAATGAGACACAAAAGGAAGAGGAAGCAAAGGTCTACAATAGCCATTGGCCATAATCACAAGCTGGTGCCAATGTAAGATAAGGAAAAAATAGTTACAAATTTAAAGCAGTGGTATAGTTCTGCTCTGCAGCTCTCATGGTGGGACTGAAACACAGGCCAGGCAGAACTGTCACCAGAGATCACGGAGCACCTTGGTCCACACCAACACACATTCATGCTTCTGTAGCAGAAACCATTGAGGCAGAGAAGCCAAGCAGGTACGTCTAGAAGCAGAGTTCAGCAAGCCCCAAAACATTAGAGTTCACAGCAGTCACGAAGCGCTCCTATGGGAACGCTAGGAAGCTATCAGCTGAGAGAAACACGGGGTGAAAGTCTACGCCAGCATGCGACGAGTGGGTCACCTGGCAATTGATTTTGATTTACATCACTGAAAGGTGTTCTTGGAAGAACATCACGCAACGCGCTCGGGCACAGAGGGAGGCCTGAAACACGAGTGTGTTGGCAGAGGCCTCCTGTTGACCTGCGGCCCTATACCACCAGGTCCGCTCTCTGCGCACCACAGCAGGATTTTCCCGTGAAAACTCCACATCGCTCCTGAAGGCTGTAAGCCAGTGGGTGATGCGTACCACCAGCACGGGCAATGTACAAATAACGTATTACTAATTAACCAGCAGCGACGCGACGAGGGCAGGCTACAATACTCAGTGGGGAGACCGGAGCCGTCCCTGCTCTACCTAAGGAGGCTTTTAGCGAGGTAAACAAGCGGGGCTGCCTCACGCCCCGAACGGAGCCACGCGGCTGTGCCACAGGGTCCTACTCCCACCACATCCCCGCCGGCGCCGGCCAGCGGTCGCCCCCCACGCTACGCCAGGCGGGGTTCAGACCCCCAAAGGGCGGGCGGAGGCCGAGGCCCCGGGGATGCCGCCGGCGGCCGCCCCAGGTGAGCGCCGCCTCCGCCGGGCCACGCCGCGGCCCCCCGCCAGCCTCTCCTTCCCTGCCCGGGCGGCACCGGCGGAGCCGCTGCGGGACAAAGCCCGAGCCCCGGCCGCACACCTGCCCCGCCGGCCCCACGCCTCCCCGGGGAGCGGCGGGCGCCGCCGCCAGGGCAGCTCCCGGCGGGGGCAGGTGCGGCGGACGGCGGCCGCGGCGGACCCCGGCCGCGGCGGACCCCCCGCCTCCCGCGCCCTACTCCGTCCCCCGCGCCCGGTCTCACCTCGGCCGGCAGCAGCAGCAGCAGCAGCAGCGGCGGCAGCAGCAGGCAGGGCAGGGGCAGCTGCAGCCGCCTCATGGTGGCGGAGAGCGCTCCCCGCTGCGCGCACGGCCGCTCAGCCCGACGCCGCCTCCCCCGGAGACATGGCCGGGCTGCGCGCCCCGCACCGCCCGGCGTCCCACCCCTTCGCCGCCCTCCCAGGCGGCGACACCTCACCCTCCCGCCGCTCCCTCTAGCGCTCCCTGACTGGAAAGGCGGGTGGCTGGAGCCGGAGCCGCCGCGGGGGAAGCCCTGCGCGGGGCGGAGTGAGGCGCCGAGCGGAACAGCCGGCCGCGGGAGGGCCGGTCCGGTCACCTCCCTCCGCCGCCGCTCCCGCCGGCCCCTCGCCCAGGGCTTAAATGGCCGTCCTGCAGCGGGCGCGGGGGCTGCGGCCGGCGCTTCCCCGCCTTCACCCCTCCTTCCCGGCATCTGACATCTCCCCCCGCCTGGCCGGGCGAGGAAGTGGCTCCCTCCGAAAGTTTCCCGGCCTCCGTGCGCGCCCCCGGAGGAAGCGGCGCCGCGGGGGGCGCCCCGCCGCCCGCCCCGGCCCCGGGACGGTGCTCGGGGGCGGGCGAGACGCAGAAGGGTCGGTGGTAAAACGAAGTTAAGCCTGGCCTCGGGGGGGCCTGCACCGCCCTCCCCTGCGGCGGCCGCGGCCCTACGCCGCCCCCCGGGGCCGCGGGCGGGGGCAAAGGGCTGCCGGGCCCGGAGCAGGGGATCGTGGTTGTGCCGCGGTGAGTGGCTCTGCTTATTGCACCATTCACCACCCCCAGCCAGTCCCCCCAAAAAGTCCTGTCCCTTTCCAGGCACTGGTTTGGACATGTTTTATCCATGTCATCAAAAAGGACATGACATCATCAAATGCAATCACTTTTATAACCTTAACTTACTTCCCAGGCTTAATGCGCTGTTTCACATTTCATTCATCTTGGGTAAGGGAAAAGGAGAGACAGGGTCAGTTTACATAGCATATCTTTAATTATGGAAACACTGGCAGTCTTCATTTTCTCAAAAGTTTTGAGCTCACATGTTTGTAATTTCCTTGTCTTCCCTGAGCCCTCAAAACATATGCATAGCATTATGGAAGCAGCTATTTCCACAGGAGTCCATGGGAAGACTCCCCAGAATAAGGGCATGTGCATACCTTCCTGTTTGGGAGGCTGAGGCTTACACTGGGAGCTAGATGAACAGTGTGGGGGCACCCCTTTGTAGCAATAAGATTTGTAAGAAACAGAGAATTACTTCAGAAAAGTACTTTAAAATTGTTAGGATGCGTTCAAACAAAGAAATAAACACTATACAAAAACCATTGATAAAACTACCTTTTCTACACTTTCCATTCAGTGCAAAGCACCTGAAAATTGTTTTCCAGCTGAAGACCCCTCCTGGTAAACCACACACCTGCCAGAATTCCTACCGGCTGCAGTGAAGTTGCTATGCTGAGATAACTTCTGCAGATCAAACCCTACCGTTTGGAAATTACGGCTCTGACTCTCAAAAGAAATGCCTTGCTGCAGCTCCCCGTGCCTGCGCAGAGCCTCGGTGGGTCTAAGCTGCCCAACTGCAGCTTCTGGCCAGGCTGGGTTTCACTTGCATCTAAAATGCAACCAACTGCCTTCATGGTGGCAGATCGGGGTTACGCTGCACAGCTGCCTTGAGCAATCGTACTTGGTCATCCTTGGCTCCAACTCAGTGAGAACAACATGGCTTTTTTAATTGCATGCCTTTCCAGTATGACAACTTAGTAACTAATCCAGTTACCCCTGAAATTCAGTGGGAATCTCTCCACTGATTTAAGCAGTAATGGCAGCCAGCCCTGAGGGAGGAAATTTAAAAAAAATGCACTGAGACAGCAAGAAGCAGGATTCTGACCTGTTCAAATTTGTGTCTTCAAGCTGATGTTGCCATCCCCAGACTCTACATGTCCCTGGACTCTCAAGTTCACTCATTCTTCTTTCCTTAGTAGGCCACGTAACCCACGGTAGAAGCAAGGGGCACTGCATTTCTTAGGCTATGTTAATTCCTTGCTCCAGAGAGCAACGGGGCAGCTACATCACTATCACAGGAAGATAAACTTCCTTCACCATACCATGTCTGTCTGGATCCTGTATAGCTGGTGGGGCTTTTCACATACAAGCTACATGGAATCTGTAAGTAATTACTTTCTCATGTAACACTTGTGGCTGAGTCCTTACAACTACTCATGTGTCAGGTACCTGAACCAGGAGGCCTATGAAGTTCTGGGAGACAGTCTCATTTCTGGAGCATCCAAAATAGTAAAGGACTGCATTAAATTTGCTCGTAGAGATATCTAAGCAGAGTATTTCTAAGACTGTAGCATAAAATTACCTTAATGCATATCTTTAATTATAACCATAACTATAAATCCATCACCAGGATTTATACATAGCAGGTTAAACTGGCACAAAGAGAGCATAGGAGGCTTGTCGCTGTTTTAGGGTACACATCTGCCTCACTGTTACCAGACCTCAAGGAAAGGACTAACTCCTTTCCGGAGACATTTCTTGGGTGGGGGAAGTATGCAAACAGGGGCATAATTCTGTCTGCACTGAAGGAGTCAGCTACCAAGATTCATAGACATTTGAATAGGCTCAGATATGCTAAAGAAGATGACCACAAAAAAAAAAAAAATGTGCCAAGAAACATAGGGCACTAAAAAGCATAATAATTTTGTAACAGAAAACAGAAGTGCGATTTCCATTTGATTCATTAAAAAAAAAAAAAAAAGTAGCAATCAAGCTTTTTTTTTGTATCTACAGATTCTGATGAAATGTTTGTCTTCTCCAGATTGTTTAAAATTCTGGGAGGAATGTTCCAAAAAAAGCTTTTCTGATTAGATTTAGAGAGCTCTGTGGAGAAAAGAATCACACGTGTACCTGATTGCTTCCTTGGATCAATGCCTCCGCTCTTTATAGCATGCTCTGGTTGACTGCTAGCCATGGAAACCTCAGGGAAGAGCTAGATGGCAAAGAGCTGTGATTCATGCCAGAATCAGAGACTTCACATGCTGAAAATGGAAAAGAGAAATTAAAAGCCAAATTTTTAAAAGTCTTCCAGGTGTTAATTGTTCAGCAGCAATAACCATCACAACACAAATAATTTCCTAGGAATTAGAGGCTCAAGGTTGCATTTCAGGCCACAGGCTCTTCACAGCTTGTTACTAATCTGCTGGAAATTCCCTGAATTGCAACTGCTGTTGCCTAATTGTTTCTATAGGTAAGTTTTGTTTATTCTACAGGGCTTTATTAAAGCTATATGTGTGACAGGATTATAAAACTGGGTAGGTGTTGCTCCTGGGCTAAAGCTTCTACTATACTTTCATCTGGAAGTTAATTTGTGCATCTGAGTCATAAAACCTCTTCAAAAGGAAACGTCAGAAAGAAGCGTTTCCACATAGTTATAATCAAGTTTTTGAACAAGAGACCTGAGTTTAACAGTCACCTTGGACTCTTGCACACAAAGCCAGGGAGAATGTGCAGGCATATTACTTATGGGTGCTCTAGTTTATACAGTAAGGTATACTAGTAATACTCTGGACAGAGAGAAAGGGGAGACTGCAACAATATAGTGACCCAAAGCTGTCCAATTTGGAGCAGTTGCCCTGGCTGATAATATTTGTCTTTCACTGAGACTGGCAATTAAATACGGTTTCTAAAAAAAAGAAAAAAAATGAGTATGGCTATATTTAACTGCATACCACAGTCAGCCTTGATCACAATAGTATATTCTCATTAGTTATTCACAGTTTCATTCATCAGCTCAATGTGCAGTGTCAGCCAAAAGAGGCATCGAATTGTTGAGCATCATCAGGAAGGCTGTTGAGAACAATGCAGAGAGCATCGTTTTGCCAACGTGTAAAACCCAGGTGCACCCACATCCTGGCTAACGGGTGCCACTCTGCTCTCAGCATTGCAAGAAGGCCATAATGGACTGAGGGAAGGTACCGAGAAGGGCAGTTAAAATGATGTGGATGATGGTGCAGCTGTCTTACCGGGGAGACTTAAAAAGCTGAGGCTTTTCAAGTACGAGAAGATACGGCTATCTGGAAATAACATGAATGAAAAACTTGTTTGCTAAATCCCACCTAGAATTAGGGATCACTAACACTAATAAGAGATTTGTTTAACAGATAAAGTGCTTTCTTACATAGCAGTCAATGGACTTGTGGAATATGTAGTCACAGCAGGTTTTAAAGGCAAACAGTATGAGCAGTTCCAAAAACAGGGTAGACAAATTCACAGACGTCCATAACAGGGAAAAGGCAGAGATGAGCCTGTAACATGCCTAATGGATGACTGTGGATGCTGGGAATGGACCTCAGATAGCAGTCAGGTTTGTTTGCTCTTCCTAAACAGAATCTCCTAATGCCACTGCTGGAGACAGGATACTGGGTTGGACAGATTCATCACTGGTCTGACCAAGCAGAGCATTTCTTAGCTGCTTACAGCAGCAATGTCCAAAACAGAGCCTCACTGTACAAAGTACTGTATAAGCATATAGCAAGAAACAAGTTTGCTAGCATCGGCTTGCTATTTCAGCAGCAAGCAAGACAAATGGCAAGGAATGTCCCGTCCATCATTGTTCAGTGCCCTGAAGCTATGTAAGCCCAAAGTGCTCTTTCTGGTTGGCATTGCTCTGGCTCGTCTTTACACCACTTCTTCTGGTGTAAAGACCCGAAAGGGTCCTTCAGGCTTCCATGTGCCACTGAACTCAGAGATGAGTCTCTCGGGAACAACTCACAAAGCAGGACAAGTCCCTTTTACATTGCAACAGAAGAATAAGGGGAGAATAAACTAAATTGTACATGAACACAATGTACAGTGCTGTCCCAGGAACAAATGCAGTTCTACTACTTTTAAAATAACCTTGAAATTAAAAAGATTGACTATAGGTCTTGATAGTAAAAGGTTGTTTTGTTGTTTTTTTTTTTAACATATACACAAAAGTAGTAACAAAAGAGCACACAAATTGGTAGGAATATATTTTTGTTCATATGTTCTTAATTCAAATGGAAGATCACAGCACGCAATCCAGTCTCTTTGCCTGAGCTCATCAGGGACATGATAAATACTAGACATGAAATTAGAAATCCTCCTTGAGAGCAGAGCAGTCCGTGGGAAAGATGTTACACTCATGGAAAAGTTATTGAGATGAATGTCTTCGTGAGTGCTGAGGACCTTCCTGGGATGTCAACCTGCAGGCAGAAATTGAAGAATTTACAGCAAACACTACACCAGCCTCAGCAGCAGCGTTGGTGAAAAAGCTGGAAGTGGCTAAATACGGCATCTGGGGATGGTCCTACCATTAGAAGTGATGCAGAAAGGTCTCAGAGGTTGGATGTGGCTCTAGCCTGGTTTCTGCTGGTACAAGCTCTCCACAGCCTGTAGCTGCAGGAGGTACTGGCTGGGGACTGCTGTGCAGTATTTTAACTCCTAAACGGTACTTTCCCCCCCCTCCCCCCTCATGTTTCTCACAAGGAATTCAAGGTGTATTGTGCTTCTGGCAGAGCCATCTTTCAGATGGAGGGTAAAACATGAGCAGACAGGATATTCAAAGACAACATGTCACTTTTTAGAACCAGAGGAAAGTTAACTTGAGTTCTGGTTAGGCCAGGTTTGGGATGGTTTTATTTTGACTGAGGGGGAGGAGAAAGACACCTTTTTTTGTCGTGGTGGGGGCTAGCAAAGAGAACAAATTGAAAACAAGCTTTTGTGGGTTTTGTGTTTTTTTTTTTTTACCCAACTTTCAACAAGACTTCAAAGGGCAGTAACTGAAAATTAATTTTGGAGGTGAGTAACACCTTCAGTCTATTACACCCATTCAGTGGCCAGTTTCATCTGTGTGGGAAGGTAGGTGGGCGGGAGGATATCTTTTACATGATAATTGAAGGGAAAATATGCATTAAAACCCCACAGACTAGCATACGCGAAAGCATCTGCAGCACCCGAGCTACTTCCAACACAAGAGAACATTTTTGTGAGTGACGCAAGTTCAAACAGACACCAGCCTTTTAAACAGGTCACCTTCTACACAGCAACAAATGGACTCTGTTTCAGTGGGAGTAGGGTAGGGAGTAGGTGATGGTCCTATAGCTTGTCTCACAAATGCAAGGTCCCGTGTAATCACTAGGCTTCAGCCAGGAGTAATGTCATGGATTGCAAAGGGCTCTGGCACAATAAATACACATCGGTTTTACTCAGACCTGGAGAAAGGATAGGAGGAAAGCGACGTTCATGATTGATAGGCAGTCTCTGTAGGGATTACCAAAGGGCACAGCCATAGCTCAGCTGCCCCACACAGGAGAGAGAGGTCTGAGGTGGCATATAGAGCAAGAGGAAGCAGTGACTGGCAGGACTGTGGGAAATACCAGGAGCTGGCAGCCCATGTAGCTGGCAGCAAGATTTCCCCTTCTCCGCCTGCCATTTTTTTTTGTTCTTGTCTCTCTGCTCACTAAAGAAATGCATAGATGTTTTTCAGCATATAAAACTTCAGTAGAATCATCACTTTCAATTACTATTTAAGTCCCCAAGATGACACCATATAATCCAAATGGAATAACGCCAAGCAAATTTCTAAACTTGTACTACAAAACATTACAATAGCTGAGTCTGCTCTAGTGAATGAGTGAAATCACCTCTAGTGTAAACTAGCAGGTGTGTATATGACTGGGGACCTCTGTCAAGGGCAGCAGAAAAGGGAGTGGCTGGACACCTTATGCTGTGCAGAAGTCCCATCTGCCATAATCTCCTACAACACATCCTGCCACCTCTAAGAACTGAAACCTTAGGAAACTTGTCAGCAAAACCATGGTTCTGTGACACCACTTGCAAACCCACTGATACTTTAACAGCACCAAGATTTCCACATCAGAGGACTGTCATCTCTAGAGTCACAGATGACCACTCAAATCCCAAAGTGACAGATATCCATTAAAGAAGGAACAGATTAAAAGGTTAAAGGTTAAATGTGTGGAAATCTTAGATAAAATGACTGAGCCTCCTTTTCCCTTTCTTCTGACATTACAAATTGGGGGGTGGACACAGTTTGAATGCTGGGCTTTTATAATGTCTTTTGCTTATCCACCCAAGAAATATAAATAATAATGTGGAAAAATGATGCAAAATTGCAGGTGTCTTCCAAGCGTGATGCATATCAACTATATCAGGAAAGGACCATTTACGGACATCCTCGGAAAGTAATTAGAGTCTTCAGGGTCATTTAACTCTGCTCCATTGCAGAGATTGACCCTAAAAGTGATGTAGACATATCTTCTTGTACTCATTTCACACATGGTACTGAAGCATGGACTATTTTCATAGCAATCTACATTTGGCAATACTGTAATAAAGTGGGAGAAGCAGTTATTTGAGCAATAAAACTACTGGCTGGAGCACAACTGGCCTGTTTTACGTATAACCAGTATTCTCCTGTACAAATACCTGCTTTAAGCTAAACATCTCTTGCTTTTTACAAAGGTATGCAAAAAATGCCAGGAAGCAAAAAGGCAAAAAGCAAGGAAGTGGTGAGACTGAATCCCTGGAGTGTTGGTATCCAGCACTGAGAGACTGAGATCAGCAAGGTGTCCTAAGACTCCTCTTGGTGGATATCAGGTCCTATTTACTGTGCTCAAACCACTGTGGTTGAATTGGGATGGTTTCAAGCATCTTGGCAGTAACACATAGCAACTAAGCTAGAAAAGCAAGATGGCAAGAAGGCTAGGAAGACATCTGCCTGGGAAGAAAACAAAAGCTGACATCAAAAAATTATCAGTTCACATCCCAGCTAGCATGGCTGAACTCCCTGGCTCTGAATTTGCATCCCTGCACTTGCAATTCTAATGCCTGGTGATGAGCTCTGATCTTTGTTCATTTACTTGTCCTGTCTGACTGGAAATGATGTTTTGGCAACAACCTGCTATTTACTGTGGCACCACAGCCCTAAACATCCTTTAAGACATGCTGAGGCTTAGCTGGCCAAATTCTTATGCTGGCCTTTCAACTCTCAATGAGACCCAAGTGCCTAGCTTGCTTACATCCTCTTCAAAAATCCCAGCTTCAGTTTTTTGATAATTTTTTTAAGTATCTTTTTTTAAAAAACACCCTGCTATCTACCACTTGAACAGTCAGTGCTATACAGCTTCCTGATGCTACTGGGAAAAGCTCTTATGCTCACTAAAGTCTAGTAAGTGAAATAAAAAGCTACAAATCAAATCATGAAGTATTGTATTGCTGTTCCCCCATGTTCTAAGACTATGCACTTGCATAAGAACAAAAATGATACACCAGCAGATTGCTCTTTGGATTGATAGTTTCTGTGTGCGATGCTTCCACCTGCAATTCCTCAGTTAAACAACAGGCTGTTCTGAACAGTACTTCTGCTCCCCGAGAACACAAGGGTCCAAAAGGCAAGGAAGCCACATTAACAACTAACAAAAAACCCTGTGGGAGGTATAGATCCTTTTAAAAATGATGGATTAGATTCAACCCGCTTCAATAAGTACTCACCAGCAATAGTCCAAGTTAATTTTACAGCTGACAGCTTAAAAAGGTTGGGTGAATAATCTGTTCTCTTAAAATGGAAAACTTCCATTTTCCTAAAGATCCTGAACTTCCCAAAGTGCATCTACACAGATATATGCTGTTGCAGCAGCTTTGCAGGATATGAAAACAAGCAATCATTTATTATTTTCTATACTTGTCTTCCTTGCTAATTGCTGCAGAGCAGGGTGACTCCAAAGTGAGCTAGTACAGAAGGGCAGTGGCTCTACAGACTGTATTCTCTGCCAGAGGTGATGTGGGTTTGTTCTCTCTTTTAGCCCCCGTGAGTAATGGGCTAAGGAGCTGTACCTGCCACCTCTGTTCCTAGTTGAGAGATTAAGCACCTAACTCGTTTCAAGTATATACTATACATGGTTCTGCAGCAGTACAGTTAGTTACTCAAATTAACTGTGTCACTGTAAAAACACTCCTTTTTGGCAAGAAATAACTTAACAGTGGCCAGGGAGAGAGGAAACAGGAAGAGAATAGGGTGAGGGGGAAACAGATATCAAGGGCATGGCAGAAAATTACTGCCTTATTTCTCCACAAAACTCAGACCTCCAGGTGATACAAAAGCAAGGAAATAAAGAAAGATTTGAAGCAGCTGATGAGGAACAAATCAAACTGTCCAGAACCTCAACATGAAAGCAGCAAGTCAAAAGCAGCGAAACACTGAAACTAGTTTTTTTCTTGTTGAAGGAGCATTGCTGCTGCTGTAACATCAGCCTAAGTAGAGGGAAGAATCAACCTGTGGCTGCAAGCACTGCAGAAGTGGCCATAAACCCATTGCATGGTTTTCCTGTCAGACTATGCTGTCATCTTCCACAAACCAGACAGTTCTGAGCCTTCCTGCTAGGACTAAGCTCTTCACTTTCAGTCACTGGCTTCTTTGCTCTAATGCACTCTAAGAGGGACACTTAACAACTGATACAGGGGAGAAATCATTGTCATGAGAATACTCGCCATGCCTCTCTACCACAATGATTTGACCAGCTTTGCATGGGTCCCAGGCAGGAGGGTGTCTTGTAGTTTCAAGGTGGTATGTCCTTTTGAGAGATTTCTAATCCCTGCAGCTCAGGAAAGCAGGACATAATGGAGGATGTGCTTGTGCTTTTTAGTGATTATC
The DNA here is from genome assembly GCF_965183815.1 of Platalea leucorodia. Classification (NCBI taxonomy): domain Eukaryota; kingdom Metazoa; phylum Chordata; class Aves; order Pelecaniformes; family Threskiornithidae; genus Platalea; species Platalea leucorodia. The sequence goes on from NC_138829.1 coordinate 56,851,476, forward strand.
AGAGGGAATCATAATGGAGCATTTGCACAATTAATTCATTTCCTATATTCAGCATACTTAATTAATCTAGGGAATAAAACTGATCATGTTTCTCTTCTAGAAAGCATGTTCTTTCTGCACCAGAACTCGGTCTTGCCTTTACTATTAATATATGGTTTGGTGAGATAAATACGATCCAATTTTTGTTTAAATGATTTGTCCCAACATCAATCTTACCTAGTCTATTAGCCAGTTCTGATTCTACAGGAAGTAGCAGCAATTCTTTGTCTAAAGGTAGAAGATGCAAAATTAAAGTTAAAACCATAAATATGTTGATCTCAGTAACCAAGAGATTCTGATTAACTATCAAAACTTCTATTTACTGCTCTCCTTCTGAAGAGTTCCTCAGGCTTTGGCTTGCCCAGGTCTTGAGAGACATGAGGATTAATCTTGATTGCTGTCTACATGCTTGTTAAAAGTTTTCATTTCCTAAACAAGCCTTATAGTTAACAGAGATCATGTAGATTTTTCTTTACAGGATTTAAGATAGGAAGGCAAATAATCTACTGACCTTGGTGCAGTAATTGCTCCCTTTCTTGTAGGAACTTGTAGGAACCTTTCTGGTGTGTCTTACTGGAGTTTGGGACACTGCATACGAGCATGGGCCGAGACAGAGATTTAAGGCATGCATAGGCAAAAGAAAAGCAATAGCTATAGGAGAAAAACAGAAAAGGTGGGAAATTTATTTAGCAGTCAGTGGTGGTGCTGTTCCTTTCCAGAGGGCAGTTGCCAAGTAGATTCCCTAATTTCTCTCCCCTTCTTCCTCAGTCTTCCTTTTCTGGACACAGAAGACTGCTGTACATGGCCTATTACTTCTATAACTCATTTATCCACAAATGTGGGCCACATTCCTTCCTGGTATCCCACTAACTACAGAACATGCTTTAGCCATGCGAGCTTTACTGCCTCATCTAGGCTCAGGCAGAAGAAGCTGGAAGACAGCCGTTAGCCAACAGATAACCTTTCTTTCAGGATGCCCTGTCAGTCCCCATTCCCTCCCCAGACAACATCAGGTAGACACAGTGTATTTTCAAAGAGACACCTATTGACTAGTAAAGCTAGCAAGGAAGTAGAAGCTGCCTAAATGCAATGCAAAGTCTGATCTTGCCTCCATTGAACTATAAATAATTGCGGTCATCTCAATTTCTCTGATTTAATTTCACTTCAACTACAGCACCATCACCTTTAACAGTTTGCCAACCTCATGATAGTGGTTTGTTTTTTTTTTTTTTTTTCCTTGCAGAAGGACCTGCATTTGCATCACAAGCAGGAAAGACTCCCAGCTTTTCTTTAAATTGAAATATGATTGGATCCCTCCTGATTGCAGGAGTAAGCCTGAAACATGATCCAAGAGCTCCCTAAAGGATCATAACCCAGAAGGCAGTGTTGTGGTGGCAGGGACAAGAACACACAATTTTCAAGTTCCTGTCATGATCTCTGAACACCTGGCAGAGCCAGAATGGAAGTCTAGCTTTTGAGAAGCTTTTGACACTTTAGAGGTCACAGACTTTCATTCAGTCCTTTGTCATCTGTACCTCGGATTGCAAATGAACATTCAAGATAAACAAGGTAAAGAAGGAGCACCTTGAATTCCTATGTTCCTGCCACTGTTAAAGCCATTCAGCATCTGAATCTCTGACCCTAAAGGCCTGGCCTGGCTAGACAGTGCTGTTTGGACAAGGAAAGTCTACCCAGGTGCTTTTAATTATTAAGAAAGTAGTTTTCCAGAAATAGCTTGCTGGCCGTTTGCCAGATTTATTTCTTCCGACAGGAAAAGCTAAATGTAAACATCCAGCACTACATAACAGACCACAGAAGTCTCCCTCCAACTGGAGCAGGACTCCGGAAAGACTGTGCTATCCTCTTGTCTCTTTTATAAAACCCTGGGCTGGCTCATAAGCAGAATTATCCCACATACGTTAGCACATTGCTATAGGGAGATTCTGAGAGCTGCTTTGCATTGCAGGAGACATTGCAGTGCTGAAGAATCTCCTGAGTCTTGATACAGAAACATTGCTTGTGAGAGCAGAGCAAACAGGGAGCTGCTGTCATGCAAATACTTATAAAGCCCTTGGGTACTGCCAAAAGAGACCGGTCCCACCCAGTTGCCTAAGAGTGGCAAAATTGGGCACACCTGAAACTGACTGAGAAGGAAGGTTGGTGGAGATATAGATATGTCTGCTCTCCTTTATTCCCTTCTTCAGCATTTATTTCTTCTCAAAGCCTACAATATGGCTACTGTCAGATTTGCCTGAACTTCAGAAGAACTACTCTTTAGTTACATGGCAATGTGCTTACTGCTGGTACAGGTACAGAGGCACCTCATGGTATCTCATGTGTTGTAACCTCTCCTAGGCTCCAAAGACAACTCTTTAGGGAGTATTTCACCTTCCCCTTCCTTGACCTGTACCTGAGGATGTCTTAACGGAAGCAGAACCTCAGGTGCAAATCCAATAGGAAAAAAGCATCCCCTAATAACTCTAAGCATGATACCCATGGGGAAGCAAGAGAGCATGTTTTCTGGGTTCTGCCACCTATGCACAACACTCTGGCAGGAAGAAAATGAGACAGAGAATGTTACTGTGAATAAACAGAATTTCACTCTTTGCAGTAACTGCCAGGCAGCTCATGGCTCCAATTCTCTCTTTGCAGCCTTGTTCCCCACTGGCACAGCATCTGTGCTCAGTCTTTCAGCATTGAAAGTTCCCTATTTCTGGAACCTGTAGCCAAACTACATGACAGGAGATACATTCTTATTAGTGCTTTAGTTTCTAGTTCGGCAATTTTTGGAAGACATCCAGAGGACATGTTAAAGGACTGTAGAAATAAGAAAATAGCAAGGTTTGATTGCTCAGATATTACTACTTTACTCTTAATGCCAGCGATGCATAGGGATTACCAGGAGCAAAGTTCCTTTGTTGGTAAGTGCTATACAAATCTGTAGGATAACATTTGCAATAAAGAAGTGATGGATAAAATAGGAGAGACAGAGAAGGGAAGTTTTTTACAGATGGCACAGTAAGCGATTAAGTAGCTTGCCCAAGGTTGCAGAAAGAAATTGTGTGAGAGCCAGAAACTGAGACTATGTCTGCTGAGTCATAAAACATGAGTTTACTCATCTGAATTTTTTCCCATTGCATAAATGCCAAGGAGTTCGGCTGTGATATAATACACATAAGTTGCTTAAATGTAACTGAACTCAGTAAACAGAGAGTGGTTTCATTAGCTTAAAGAAAAGAAGACATTAGCTAAAAGAAAAGAAGACCCCCTTACAGAGGGTGGAAAATAAATTACTTATCTGCAAGAAAGGCAGTGGCCTAGTCTTCAGGGTCACTGCTGGGCAGTGTCACCATTGTGCCGAGTTCCAACAGGGAGATGACTCACTAGTGTTGACACTGTGGCGCTGCTGTTGGTCTCTCTTGCACATCTGACTTCCTCGCTTTGGGCAATTTTTACAACTGTACCCATCCTCCACAGTTCTTCAGCTCATTCAAAGTTTCCATAGCCACACTCATAGGTCTGGAGGGAGCTATGTGAAAATATTGCCTATCTGCTACAGGTACAGGTAGATGCCAAGGGAGGCTTGCAGCTAAATGGTGAAGTCCTTGCAATTTACAGAAAAGAGAGGAGGGAAGAGGGCGTCAGGAGGGAATTGCATTGCAGAGCACTGCAGACCAAATCAGGAATTTCTCCTCTGGAGACTGGTTGTGAAAAAATAAAGGATCATCTTGCTTCCTCTTCACAGGAGGTCAGGCAAGGCAGAGAGCTGACGTCAGCCCCAGTCAGCTGAAATTAGCAAGAATTAGCAAGAAATTAAGTGTCCAAAAGTAACCTTTATAAAAATTAAGACCCTTATATGGCACCAAAATAATGCAAAGGAGAGCTTCCCAGGAGGACTGTGGAAACATCAGCACTGCCCCATTACACAGTCCTTTGTGTTTGCCTGCAAGGCAAGCAAATAGCTAATTCAGTCACTAAAGAGATTTGATGCTTTCCACAGGGACTCTGGGAATTGAAGAGGAGGTATGACACAGGATGGTAAAGAAAGACATGAAGCTGGGGCAGAGGGTCCCACTGTGTAGGAAAAAGCCTCCAGTTGGCAGGTGTTTGACTGTTTGCCCTGACTGTCAGCCTCTGATCTGGGAGAGTACTGACAGCTATTTAACTTGCAGCATTTAAGCAGTTCATTGAAGGCAACGTGGCTGCATCTGGGCTTGGAGTGTAACGCACAAACTAAATGCTCTACCACACTGCTGTCTTGAAGTACTTCCAAAAAATGCAAGAATGAGCCTCTCTGGCATTGCCTAGGCTAGATTTTTGCTAAACATTTCCCACCAGTCCACATCAGCTCTGATGGGGAGATAGCAGCAATGTGGACTCTTGAGCAAAACAGACTTTGAACTTGAATGATAAAGGTCTGAGTCCATGGGAAAGGATTTTTAGAAGGCCTAAATGCATTAGGAGCTCAGATAGCATTGATTTTGCACATTCTAGAAAGAAAATCTGTACCTCAGAATCCATATATAAGTTTCTAGAAAAGTAATTTGATTTTCAAGTTAGCACCTGTTCTCATCTCCAATGGGATTTGCACATGCACAGAACTTATGAAAAAGCAATATATTTCTCTGTAGGAGGCTAAACCTAAACATTTATTACCATAACTTTAGACATTCACATTTGTAAAATATTGACCTTGCCCTAAAATATTGTTTTACTAACTGATTTTTCTCATTATCTAAAAGTTGTACATGTAGTGCTTTCTAACTACACCAATAGGTTGGGTGTGAAAAGGAAGACTATGTTAAAACAAACCTAGAAAAAAAAGTTCTTGAAAATTTGGGTCTGTTTGGGTGGTTCCTGCAATTTGTCTTTTCATAAAATGGCCTCTTTTGCCTGGGGAAAAATTTAAATGCTCTTCGTTTTTGAATGTTGTCCAATGAAAATTTCTGAAGGTTATTTTTTTCCATTTGAGAACAGAAACATGTCTGCTCCATGCTCCCCTGCCCACAGCTGTTAAAAGATATGTAAAAGCACAGAAAAAAGCCCAACCCAAAACATTAGTTATTAAACTTCCCCCTTCCTCTTATTTTGCAATAACAGTTCAGAAGCACGCACAGTTAACTTTTCATCATGAAAACTATTCTCATCTAAGTTGCTAATACACCCATAGAACTGATAAGCTAAGAGTATTTCCTGAATCTTTTTTTTTTTTAATTTCCACTTAGTATATATTTCCACGCCAAGCAGAAGTGTGTTCTCTACCCACTCTGAAATTCATACCCAAAGACACATTGCCTGCAGAAAGGCAGACTTTAGGAGGCTTTTTTTCTTGTCTATTTTTTCCTGTCTAATGCTTTTGCTGGTTATGGAAAGTTGTTCAAGACTCTGATCACTCAGAGTGCTCTGAAAGAACTTTTATTAGTAACAACCAAGGCTAATAGGCCAAGGCAGCACATAAACAAGAGGTTTCTTCTTTTAACATCAGGATCCCTAAACAAAGGGATCTATTGATCTTCTAAACTATAATGGAGAGCACTCAGCTTTCTATATTTTGCCTACAAAAGCTGCTCTAACTTCCCGCCAGGAAAATGATGCCAGGCTGACTTCAGAAAGCACCCTGAAAAAGGTTTGAGCTCTTACGAAAACTGGAAATTCCATGGCTATTCTTAATATTCTTATAAATATTATTAATATTCTCTGATTAATGTTCTGTTAAGAATATTCTGTATTATCTTCCTCTATGAGTTTTTACTGAAGTAGCATTATACGGATCCTTACTACCTAAGCGCACTTGGGTAGTGGCAGGAAGAGAATTTTGAGCACCTGAGCACAGACACCCACGCCACTTGTCACCGGACCCCGAGAGGACCTCCGTGAGTGGGAGCTCTGTTTCTGCCTGAGGGGCAACTCTGCTGCTCTTCAGTCTCATGAGCATTGCTAGTGTTGGCCTTGCTTGAGTAAACTGTCCACCAGTTGACTCCCCGCATTTAAGCATCAAGCCAGCTAGCCTTGCTAGCCCAGGTACCATGTTGTGCCACCTCGGTGCTGTGTTGCTTGGGATTTGAGAAGTTTGGTAGGACTGGCCACACTGGAACTCGACCAGGCGAGCAGTGACAGCTCTGCTACCATGGCAGGTGCTCGTGTTATGCAGGAAGTGAGACCTGACAGATGATATCAAATCTCCCGTTAGCCCACTACCCTGTGAATGACAGTGGCCAATAGCAGAAGCCTAGGGAATAAAAGCAGAAGAGAATAACAGCATGCCAAGCATGTAGTAATGCTTTCCCAGGGTCTCTCTGGCAGGTTTTCTCCAGCATCCAACAATCTGCAGCTCAGGGCTCTGGGATGTAAAGATATAGGAATCTGTAGTGCATCAATGTGGTTAGACCCTGATGTTGATGCTTTTTGTGGGAAAGAACACAATTCATCAAGAATCAAAATACAGATGTTTCTTTCTTCAAAAGTTAATTCAGACTTATAAATACCAGAATCATTTGATGAAAGCTTGGAGAATTTTATGGAAAAATAAATTAAAAAGCAAGAAAGAGGGAACTTCCCACCCTGCCCTGGTCTCATATTCCCTTGTCTGCACCCCACCCATTTGACCTTGTTGAGCTAAATTGGTATCAGTGATATATGTAAATTGCAAATTAGGTGAGGTTATGGCAGTGGTACAGTCAGTTATCTTGTCTTAGCTAAACCATTTTCAGAGGAGCAAGAGGAAGGACTAGGAAGACCTTTGTAATGTGCACAAGTATATCAGTGCTTTTACGGCCTGGTGACTGGAAGCCCGACACATGTTTCAGTTGATAAGGCAATCACAAGGCTTTCATTCTCATCTGAATAAGAACATTTAATCTTTGCAGCATTAAGTCCCATGTGCTAAATTAAATTTCCTGCCAGCTCAGCAAACAGTTTTGATACTTTGAACTGCATTGTACATGCTTTCCTTTCATCACAGGATGCATTCTGTCTCAGCATCAACAGCCAAGAGGAGAAACACCACTTAGGCCAGGGAGATACGTCTGCTTCAGCACAAGTATCAATATACTGCGGTCAGTGAGCTGTGGTATTCAGAACCACCATCAAACAGCAGGCAGCTGGGGTGGGATTCAGATGACCAAGCAGAGCGACCTGCAGTGGGGGCAACTATGTCTGAACTAGTCACTGCAGGCTCCTTTAACTGTCCACGGAGATAAAAGGCTACTTGGCTGGCACAGTGCAGCTCATCTGATGCAAGCAGCTGGGCAGACAGCATCCTAAAAGTGCCTCTTTCTTTGCGTTGATTTTTAAGGCTGTGCAGAGAATTAGCTCAGGTGTAGACAGCCACATTGCAAATCTCTGTGGTCAGGAAGGAAGAATCTGACTTTCAGTTCCCTTCCAGTTCTAGGCTAATAAAAGCCTTTGCCACAGTAGGTTTGGGGAGGCTTTTTATTCCCCCTGCTGCATAGCCACTCACCTATGACTGTGTTTCAAAATGCTTCATTCTTATAGGCTAAATTTTGGATCTTCATTCAAGAGTCGCCTAAAAACCTAAAGCAGAGAAAGCTGGTCATATTTTTCTTTCAAGGGAAGAAAAGGAAGAGGGGGAGCAACTGATGGCATTATTGAAAAAGCAGAGTTTTTTTCACATCATAAATTCTCAACAAGTTTGAAACATTGCATCTTGGCAAAATTTGCCAAATACTTGTGCTGATTTTGTAAACAAAGTTTTAACTGTTTTAAATCTTTGTTAAACTTTCCTTATTTACATTTTTACTAAATAAGAGTGGGTGACAGTTGTAATTAAGAAGATTTTAAAGAAACAGAAGTTCTATGGATGCTACAGTACAAAGCAAAAGGTAGACTGGGAGAACAATACACAGTGACAAAAAATTGTCAGGGGACAGAAATTCAGTTGTCTTTTGGTCAGCTCTATTCACAGCTCAGTCCCTTCCCAGCTTTTCTTGCATCATCTGGAGTTCATAGCATTTTAGAGCTTTGCTGGCACAGGTTCAGAAGTATAGGGGGTTCAGCTATTAAAATCAACTAAAAAATACACTTTTCTTTGTTATACCACTGAAACGTCACAGGAAGATGAGTTTGACCTACAAACCTCAATTTCTCAGTGTCCCAAACTCTAGCCTTACTTGATCAGAGTAACTGAACATGCCTGAAGAAGAGAAGCTTAATTTGCTATAAGAAGGAATTAAATGTGTATAAACAGAAACTAGGTTTTGGCAGGCTATCCTCTTTCCTAATCCCTCAGTATTTCCCCAATTACTACACAGCCCAATCATTCTACATAAGTTGTTTTTATTAACACTACAAGAGGCCATCTGTCTACAAATACCCAGTCAAATAATAGAAACCAACATGAGAATAATCAAATTCAGCTACTGACAGATCTAAAAGATTTGTGTGCAGAATAAATATTTACTTTTTAAGCACTTCAATAACATTCTGGGAGTTTTCCAAGCATTTATCATTTCAGGGTGGCAGGGAACTGTAACAATTCTTTCTCCACCCATTTCAAGAATTTTTACTTTCCATCACCAAGGATGATGTAATATGAGGCCTTTCCAATCTGCATCACCCTGTTATCACACCTCCAAAACACTGTGCATGCTGTGAATGTTACAAGCTTATAGAAAACATAACAGCACATTCTGATCCCAAAAATCCTGCCTCTCTTAGAGGCATCTCATCTGAAAGATCAGAGTTCCTTTACAAAACTATGGCTGTAGCAATGGGCAGGTCCTCTGGATGGGTAGATGCTAGCAGAGCAGTTACTTGTGTCTGGCCCTGATGCTGGGAGGTAAAAATTCAGAAATGTTGCAGGCACATATGATCGCTCTGTTACATATTGATTTTCACTGACTTGCCTCAGAACTGAATTTGCCTCAGTGGCCATAATGATTCTAACCTGTAATTGTAGGTTTTAAATTAAATGTCAAAATATATTAAAAGCAGCCAATCACAATGAAAACAAATTTAAATATGATGAAGAAAGATCAAAAGAGTTTTATGGAAATGGACTAGATTGCCTCTTGAATGATTATCTCTGCTTGAATACACAGATACTTTAAATAGAAGCCTGTATCAGAAAATGTTGCCTTCAAAATATATCCTGGGATTTCTGGTTCTTAAGAGAATGAAATATACAGGAGGGATATCTTTTCATAACTACCTTATGCTGTAGAGGTATGATATACTGAGAACAATGACCACAATAACTAAAAAGGTACACATACAACAGGTTTGTATAAAAAAAAAATTACATAAATGTTTGCAATATGGTCTGAAGTATTATCATTACTGCTTAGGGAACGAAAACATTTCACCAGGGATAACTACAGCAGCCAAAAATCAACTATTATGTAATAGCTGAAAAAAAAAAAAAAGAGGGAAAGAGGAGAGCAACAAAAAATACCACTCTGCATCTCCTCATGGTCCCTGGGGTATCTGTCCAGACCAGATGTTAGGAGGGAAGGATGTGCTTGTACAGCCTGCTGCACAACAAATGACACAAGGACTACGTTCTTGCAATAGTGTAAGTAAAGAGGTGTCAGAAATGCTGAGAAACTCATGCTCATGGAGGGCAATGGGGAGGAAGAAACTCCTGTGCTTAGTTGTAGATCTCACCTTCAGAAGATGAGGGGCCAGTTCCTGGCTGTGATGTTTGGTAAATCAACTCATCTCTTTTTGTGCCTTGGCCACCTGTATGATGGCTTAAGCCGAACAGCAATTTTGTATCATTCAGAGCCATGTTAAAAAAAAAAGGAGTCATTAATTTTAAAATCAAATAGTCATACTAAGAGATATTAGTTATTATATGTTGCTATACAATAATATAGTTGTTATAATCTATATTTGTTTCTGCTTTGCAGATAAAACAGTGCATTTGGAAAACAGTTCTTCAACTACAAAAACTACACTAATAAAACGTATTCCCCTTCCTGCATAAGCTATGCTGTTATAAGGAACTTACCACCCACGTAACTGTGGCCACATTCAGTAGGAGTTGTTTCTTTTTTTACTAGCTCAGTAGAGTGAATGCAGTATGACTTCAGAGTGCAGAGAGAGGGACCAGCAATAAAAAATGCTCTTCGGCTGTTAAACCCACACACCGTTTTGCTGGGCCTGAGAAAAGGATGGACAAGTAGCAGGAGAGTTAATGTCAGGAAATAATAATAACACCAATACTTCACTAATTACTCTTTTCCTTTGCACTCGATCAAAAGTGAGATTAGGACTGCAGCTAACCAAAAAATAAACCCCCAAAATTTATGTTAAGAATAAGAGGATACATCTGTTTCCTGCCTTAGCCAGATCCGCTCACCCTTGTCATCAGAATAGCTGCACTGAGACGCGAAGTTCTGAAGATTAAAGCTGAGGGTCACTATTTTTACCCAGAAGAGCTCAAGAATATGCGTAAGAGTAGTTCATTATGTCATCTCTGCCCGTGACAATGCAGAAATATTGCCAAACAGGGAAACTCCTAATTGTAAAAAGCTCATCTGAGTGAACGCAAGTGAGAGATTAAGGAAATATCTGGCCCAAAAGAGTTCTTTACTCCATTTCTGCAAGTCAAAAAGACAAGCTTACCATGGATTTAACTAAGCACAGCACTGACATTTGGCTTTAGCAGGACTTTGCCAGTAGGTCCAACGTGTCTCAGTTCCTACAGTGGAAAGTCCTTTCCTTATTTTAGAGCTGGGAAAGAGATATTTTGAAAATGGACTCCTTAATTTAATTTTTCTTTTACATACCTCCAGTTTTGGCCTGTTGGCAGGATTTTTTAAAAGATGAAATTTGCTACAAAAACTATCAGAGTGGGAATACCTAGTCACACTGACAACTTACTACCATCTGTTCAAGGGTTACTCATGAGTCGTTGGAGTCCCGTTTGTGCTAAGCACTGCATGTATGCATAGCAAATGAGAAAGTGCCTGCCCCAAATAGCTCAGAAAAGAGAGAGATAAGATTTGCCCCAGACTGCAAGATGTACATGGCAGAGCTGAGAAATGAGCCCAGGTTCTCTCATTTCAAATCCCATTCCGATTCATCTTTCTTTCTGAAATGGATTGGACACTGTCCTATGTCTGTAGGGAAAAAAGGTCCCTATCGCTGACTAATACACATAGGGTTTTCATAGTCTGTGGCTAAACACAGGAGGATGTACAGATGCTGTGAATGGAAAGGCTAAATTATTATTTAAGCTGAATGAAGGTGGAGGGTGTGCTACAGCCTGCACTGTTCAGAGTCATAGCAGCAGAAGTAATCATTTTGTTTCACACAGACTTCTCTCCCTGTCTAGCCTCCTGCCCTAGAGGAAATAATGGTTTGGGTTTTGCTATCCTTCTTCTCCCTTCCCTAATATAAACCCCAACTGACTGATTGTCATTCTAGCAACCTTCTGTCTTCAAAATGCCTGAGCCAGGTTTCTACAAATCTGATATCTACAAAAGAAAAATACCTTTGGAACCCTTCTTAGATGTTTGTCTTTTTTTGTCCAATATCTCAGGACCTGGTTGGGAAATGGGGAGATCTGAGCAGGGAGGGAGAAAGGGAGAAAAAACCCCTGCTCAAATAACCAGCCTGTTCCTGCTCCTCACTGGTCCCTTGCCCAAAAGATCTGCTAATATCACAGAATCTATGTTGTAGGAGATTTTCATGACATCTTGAACCATTAACCTACAGAGCCTGGTGTTACTGCGCTCCTAACTCAGACATTCAGTTAGATGGAACAAATCCCAGTCCAAGCATATGCCTGCCTCAGAGCCAGGGAGGTGCAGAAGGTCCAGAGAAGCAATGTGCAGGAATTGCACGTATTGGTGCAGCGATTCCTTCTGTAGCAGACAAACAGCAAGAGCTGTCATGTGCCCAAGGAGACAGGTCTGTGTTTGTCCTACTGATCTGCAGTCATCAGCTCTGTTTCTCAAAGTCCCTCCATACAGGAACGCAAAGGAGGTCAAAGCTACCACTGCAGGCCAGGAGCTGTGGTGATCATCATGCAGCTGCTCTATGCTATGTCTGCAATAACGTTGTATCACCAGCAATTCCTAAGTCCAGGAGATCCTCACACAGAGCTCTTTTACCCTAGCTTTGCAAGGAATTAGTTTTTGGACCAAAAGGCACTTAATTATAATGTAAATGAAGAACTATGGAAGGTGGTGCCTAGGTTTTTGACAGCATGATTCAGTCAGATCGAGTTTGCCTTGCAGAAGGAGATAGAACTACAGTAACTGAAGCACATAACAGCGCGATGGAAAATCATCACTCCTCCACAGTTCATGCAATGAAGCACTCACAGTGTCAGCTTTGAATTATTCTGCAGTGTATTTTGAATAACACATTACTTATATGTCTGGAATAAAACATAGGAATCTTAACACTACATTGATTTGACTTTGTAAGTGGTTAACTCATAAATCCTCTTAATCAAACAAATGCATCCAGGCTGAAGATTAAGGTAGTTTTTAGGATTTTTTTTTTTTTTAAAAGTCACTACTGCCAAATTTCAAATGTAAGGGAAGGTGTTATATATGCAGTTTCTAATGTTACTGCTCAGCCTGCAATGAGATTATAGTATTGTTAAATTGAAGGAATTCCTGTTCCGTGGTGTTGTTTTTGGCGGATCCATTATTGCGGGTTAACTTCATGTGATGTATTTTCTTTAGAACGAATTTCCTTCAATTCATCAGCAGAGGCTCAAGCTGCTCTGCAAAGAGTTTGTGACATTTTTTTGGAAGTGTTTATGAACACGCCAATGAAAAGTTAACAGATTGTCAGGAACACTCCCTTGGGAATGACGTTTCTAATTTTTCTTTATTCTTTATCTTTTGTTTATCCCTTTTTCCCTTTCAAGACTGTATCTTTCTGGCCTGGCAAAACTGTTGTGTGGAGCTGTCTACTTATGACACAACCCTAGAGAGCTGCAGAAGAACCCAGACCAGGCAAGAACAATCTAATTATCTGCTAGAATGGAAGCCTTGAGCAACAGAGATTCAAGAGCAAACCCGCAGTTAGTGCTTACTGTAGACTCTGTTCCTGGCGCTCTCACAGACACATTGGATAACCATTGCCGACTGATTAAAATCAGCCATAAAGATAAACATTAACAAATTATCAGTGGTGCAATTGGTGCAGAACAACCAGCAGGTCACCTGTGGAATTGTCTCCAAACAAAAACAGGTGTATTCCTATGTTTTGCAAAGGACAGAAGCAGCCAACACACACAGCACAACTGGAATGAGCTCTCTGACAGTCATTTGGATCATGACAAGAGTATTAAGTATTTAGTCAGTGCGAAGAGGCATGTGATTGTAGGTAACATAGCTAAGTCATCAGTCTTGGTAATTACAGATAAGAAAACAGTATACTCAGCCAAGCAGCGGAGAAAGATGGATTAAAATAATATGGTGTCAGTAAGAACAGGTAGGTACAAATTCTTTTGCTTTCAAGCAAAAGAATGCTTGCTATTTATTTTCCTCTGAAGTTCTTTATATTTTATAGAAATGGATCATTTTGAAAAATTCTAATTGGCTCACTTAATACAAATGCCTGTCCAAGCCACTTCAAATCCATTGAGAGAGGCAGAGAGGACTATTAAGAAGAAAAAAAACAATGGAAACAGTCAATGAATGACCCTTGTCATATAGCGCTGTTCAAACATACACTTTCCTTAACAAGTGCAGTAAACTGCAGCTTTGAATTGCATACAGAAAGAAATATCCTCCCCGAAAAGTTAGATTTAGCTCAGCTGTGAAAGCTGCTCTCTTTAATGTGGCAACAACAGGAATACAAGAGCTTCACATTCCCCTTTTATATGTTTAACCTTTGACAAAAAGGTTAAACACTTTCCTCACAACTGACTCACATCAGGAAACGCAAAAACTATACTCTCCAGATGAAGCCTGGCTAGCTGCAAAATGCAATGTCAGCGTCTGAAGTGTAGTAAAACAAGGATTCCTTGTGCAGTTCCTAGTACTGCTACAGGGGCAGGAAGTGGGTCAGCAAGAGGGTCTTCTCCAGACGGGAGAGAGCTGAAATGCTGACGGAAACAATAAGGAAGTTCAGGGTGGGGGGAGAATTGGCTCCAATTTCAAACATCTTACTGAGATCTATTTTAAATGCATTGATATATTAAAATCCCCCTAGCCACATAGCAGGAAAGTTTACAAAACATTAAATGGAATATCTATGAAAGCTTTCCGTGTTTTCCATTCTTTGCCTTACAGATATTTTAGGGCCAGATTCTCATCTGGTGTCAATACGCCTAATTCCCTTCACTTGGCTGATGAATGTAAGCTCAGGTTTGGCTGGATATGTTGGTTTATTCATTGGAAGACCAGTGGCCAAACTTCTGAACCGTAGCAGCTCCAAACAAAGTCAATCAAATCTGCAAGTACTTAGTACCTCTGAAATTCAGGTCTGGGGACCAGATAGCGCCACTGATTCTTACTTAGCGCCCTGACTGGCTGGAGATGTACTCCAGGTTGAACGCAGACCCTGTGAGATGGGACAGAGTTGCTTGCGGAGTGTGGAGGAATGAAAGCTGCAGGAAACGAAGTGCTGAGCACTGACCTCTACCCAGGATAAAGCATAAAGAAATGATCAGAGGTGAGTCCAAGGGTGAATCCCCTCCTCAGCTTAGTATTTGGAGGGGGCCGCCTAGGCAGGTAAGAGTGCGCCTGCAGGACCCGGCATAGGAAGACACAGGAGTGCAGTTCCTCCACCTGGAGTATGTTGGGGAATGGGAAGAGAAGAGAAATCCTTATGAACATGGCAATCAGCATCTGGAAGTAAGGTCTGCCTGCATCCACGGACAGACCATGACAGTCAGGCAACAGAGATCCTGAAAAGGTCTTGGTGGGCGTAGATGGTGCTACTCCCCTTCCCCATGGCATACACTGGGATGGAGAGGGGAATGTAGGATGTGAAGAACCAAGCACTGTTTTCAGGAGCAGATCCTCTCTGAGGTGACCTCAGAGCACTGAACTTGGCATCTGGCCCAACTTAACCCTTCCACT
Organism: Platalea leucorodia; assembly: GCF_965183815.1. Classification (NCBI taxonomy): domain Eukaryota; kingdom Metazoa; phylum Chordata; class Aves; order Pelecaniformes; family Threskiornithidae; genus Platalea; species Platalea leucorodia. The sequence goes on from NC_138829.1 coordinate 56,866,529, forward strand.
CCAGCCCCCACTGCTCTGATCAGCCTTCTTCCATCTACATTTTGGTTTGACTCATTCTTGTCCGGCAGAAGAAATCCCACTAGAAAAAGTCACAGGGCTCTAGGACTTCTTGGCTCATGCTACACATGCTTTTGGTGGTGGCAGCAGGAAGAAAGACACAGGGGAACACTTCTCTTGCCTGAAGCATGCATTTTAGGGTAGAAAGCTGAGCTGGGACCTCTGCTTGGCCCAGGACACAAAAGCTCTTGAAAACCACAGCACAGTGTAAGGAGCTTAGGAAATGGTTGTGGCCAAGTTCCCGGTTCCCTTCTGCACAGTAAAGCAATTGTGAAATTCTCTGTAGCACAGCACAGCATGGGATGGTGTACGGGTGTTGTCCAAAAGTATTCCTTCAAGACAATGTGCAGAGAGGATGTGAGGAAGAGGCTGTTCCAGGACTGCCTTGACTCAGAGGGAAGAGAGCTGCTTGTCACAGCAGCACAGACCCCTTCAGCCAAGCTGGTGTGTAAGCAAGCTTCACAGCATATTAGGGCATGGAAATGGAGTCTTCTCTGTATTAAGCCTACAAGGAGGTGATCCTAAACCATGAAATAAAATTATAGAATAAAATCAATCTGTAGGTGTGATCTATCCAGCATACCTAGAGAGTGACAATGCTCTACTACCTGCTCTCCTGAAGGTCTGTCTCCTGCTTTCTTCATTATATGTGCAGTATAGCAAAGGGTAAATCGTAGCTCTGGAACCTTGTGGGACTTTCTCCCACAATCAAGAAAAAATTCACTTTAAAGGAAGCAGAAACTGGCTCTTAATTAGTGAGTCCATTTCCCTCCAACGCCAAAGCAAAATAAACAAAAAGGAACTCTTCTACATTTGAAGACTATTCAAAAATCAGGAGTTTTTTGGACACTGGGATGAAGAGGGTGAAGAGGTACTGCCCATGCGCTGATCTGCACCACATGTTGTACTGCACAGTGCTAACAGGGGATGCAGCCACCACCTCAGTGTTCCCCAGGAGATCCACCACTGCAGTAAACTACGGGGTTATACTGGCTTTGCAAATGGTGGTGAGGACTCTGGCAGCCAGCACATTCCAAAATTATCAGACATCCAGGCTCCAGTATTTTGGTACCAACCGTGCCCATCCTGCCCCTCTCACAAGAAACCTTTCAAGCCCAATATTTTACATCAAACCCACAGCATTTGCTACAGAAATTGTCATAGAAACACTGCATTTTCTGCAGCTTGGTGTATGATGCTAGCAGGCACCAGGTGGCGATGTAACTACAAGATTAGCGGTGATATCACAAAATCATGTTGTAGTAGAAGTGTTAAAATTATCTAGACACTTTCATATATCATTATTGATCCAAAATGAAAATTTTATCACTCTCTAGCAACTGCCTGATCTGACAAGCACTGACTTTCTGATTCTCTGTAAGAGGATAGATTTGACCTTTAAAAGACTAAAAGGAATGTTACCTCAGTGTGGGATAATTGACAGCTTTCAGCAGGAGTTTTTGAGACAGATTCTGAGTAGATTTGCTCATGTTTTTGTGTGTGCATGTGCATTTGTATTTCAAAGAGTAGGAATAACTTGTGAATGGGCAGAATGAACTCCTGCCCTGCTCATGGAAATGGCAGACACTGCATCACTGTACTTTGCAATGTTTCTCCACTGGGGGAGAAGGGGAAAAAAGGAGTGGGTAGAACAGGCATATAAGGGCTGACTCAGTGAACAAATGTTCACTTAGTGGAACAAACAGAAGAAAGTAATAAGACAGTAACGAACATCCCAGCTTGCTGACTGGAATAGCTGGCACCAAGCGCTCAGACCTGTAGCACTAACGGGCTCTCCAGTTCAGGATCAGGAGCAAACAGACCTCAGGCTTGTTTCTCCTCTCATCAGGAATAGCACATTAAAGTCAGCAGAGCTATTCTGACATACATTCCCATATCTGGATGCCAGATGGGAAATAACTAACACATTTTTAAGAGTGAGAGTGACTAACCATTGGAACAGACTAGCAGGGGAAGCAGCAGATTCTCCATTTTCTGAGCCCAAACTGGATGCCTGCTTTGTGCAGGCTGTGTTTTAGTGCGACACACAAAGCTCACTGCAAGGACAGCAGTCTATGGTCTGTGATTAGAGAACATACTATTCAGTCTGGCTCTTAATTTTATTAATCTATAACAGTCAGAGCAAATGAAGGGAGAACTGGGCCCCACATTATTGTTTCTCAAGTGGGTGCATGAACCAAGCTTCTGGTGTAAATACTTGCAATGCAGGATTCAAAGTTCATTTTTTTCATAACTCATCTGCTGGTATAATCACATCATTTGAAATTCACATTAGCTCATCTAAACTGGTTATAATACAAGTGAATTAATTTCCTTTTTGGAATGAGTACCTTTGCTCTGCATTGTGATTTTGGAACCAAGATCAAGCCTAATTTACAGGCAAAATCTGTGACCCCAACATTTTGATTTTACTGTTGCATTTCTGCTGGCTAATCCCACTTAAGATTCCAGCCAACTTGCAAGAGATGGACACAAATCACTCAGGTAGAATCTGCCTCTCTCTGCAATAAAGTACAACCTTGGAAGTTAAAAATAAATAATAGTCATATCAAAGATTCATTTGCACATAATCTCTTCCAGGCAGCAATGCCTGTGAGCTAGTTTAAAATGATTTCTCATCAAAAAGATATATTTCTCTCCAAACAACTAATATAGTTTGTAAATGTTTGTCTGTGTATCCTCAGACACATACATTTACCTCTAATGAACTGTGGTACAAGAGTTTCCAATGAAGATGGATCCATGCTACTCTAACTCGCAATTGGCAAAACGGATTCAGAACACTTCATCAGCTGAGTTTTGTTACAAGTTCTAGATGAAACAGCTTTTGATAAATGGGCTAGATTGTGCCTACACTTTCATTCCTTTTAAGCAACAATGAACATGCCACCAGCCATAAAGTTTTGTACTGTTTCAATTAATTCTGATAGCCTAGTACATGGAAGAGCTAAGATAAAATATCTCTAAATGGTGACATTTTATTCTTGGTGTTTCGTTATTATTCATTTCAGTATCCATTGCAATGCCTCTCATCTTGATTAATGCAGTGGATATTCACGTGGATCTCCCTTTACTTCAATTAAAACTGTGTTATAATTCACGATTGGTATAACTAATTGAAATAATGCTTCCTTTTTCAATCACATAATCTACACATTATGAAAGTATGTAACAGTCTTTTTGTCTGCTCATTAGTAAGTTGCACAAAAAGAATAGACCAGAACTCTGTTTCTTGAGATAAAGGAGATTAAAAGCTTATTTTCGTCTGCCATTTAAATATGTAGATGGCAATGAATAATTTGTGAATTTTCTGTATACATATGTGCCCATCTCCATCTCCAAGCATCACTTCACATAAAAAAGGAACTATCCTGTTCAGAAAGCAGTGGTCTAGAATAGTCCCAAGACACCTCACTGGACTGTGTGCAAGAGAACACAGCGAACTAGCTCTCCGCGGCTGTCCATCAACAAGCTCCATTTTCAGTCACTGTGCCATTCTGCCCTCTGTGTAAAACCACTGAAACTGTTTGGGATCTCTGCTGCCTTCCACCTTCAGAGTTCAGCATAAAAGACAACTTCTTTGCTGCTCCCAGGCAGGAAAGCCTGAATCCCAAAAGGACTGACTGCAGTTGAGCAGGCCAAAAAGCTTCCCCCTGCCACCACAGGGCCCAGCCTGCCAGTACTGCTGTTCAGGTAAAGCTGACTCCTCCTAAAACCTCAGCTTTGGGTCCCAAGGTATTAGTGCTTTTTCAAATTTTGACATCAGACATAAATCTATCTACATAATAGATGTCTTTCAGGGATTAGGTCACGTGTCACGGTCAATATGGTGAATGAGCTATTTTTTTGGTCCCTATTTTACATAGAGCTGCAAAAAATGGACTGTTCTTCTGTTCTCATCACTTCTAAACCTGCCTGCACATTTGCAGTCTCTTGGGTTGTTGCCTCTTTTCTTGAACAGTGTGTTTTGTTCTGCATCAAACAATAAACCAAACTAAGCACTTCCTCACAGTACTCTTCTAGTTTTTCATCTCCTTTTCATTGAACAGGATTTTAAAACATTGTTTCAAACCCATTTTTGACACACTCTTGCACTGCACCAAAGTTAAATGGTACATTCCCTGGAGTAGGCAGATACTTGTTCTCTCTTCAGTTAGTGGTGCACTTTGTAAAGCCCAAACAACACCCAGCTATTTCAGCAAAGCCAAGCTTAAGCTGTGTTTTCCTGGAAAAATATATTACCAAGCAGTAACAAACACAGCTGTCTGGTTTTTGTTTTGGGTCAGGTGGTAGGAGATCTGAAATTAATTCAATCTCCAAGATTCAAATCCTGAATGAACATAGATAATATGAAAATCTACCACTCGGGGAATTATAGTATATGTTCATTTTTCACTGCCTTTCTTTAAGGGACAAATTCTACTTCCTATTACACCAACTTAAATTCACAGCAATAGCACTGATGTTGGTGGTCTTGCACTGAAAAATACCCTTGTATATCAAATTAGGGTATGGCCCTCCATCCAAAGGTGACAGGCATGGTATGAAAAATGCCGATTATTTATTAACAGCGGAGTGCCTGTAGTGTCATTACCAGCTGAGCTAATATGTATTTTCAAATTTTTGAGGATCATTTACTAACAAAGCTTTTAAATATATTTTAAGATGCGAGTTTAAAAAATGGAAATCCTGAAGAAAGCATGCATTGTTTTTTAGTATTTCTCCTCACTACTCGGAGAAGTTTGCTCAAAATCCAAGAGGAAAGCACTGCCCTGCTCTGTATCCCCCCAGATGCACTACTATGGGCTAGCCAACTGTGTGACCTCATGGACAAACCACTGGCCTGAGGATCCCAGCAGCCAGACCCTACTGCTGCCCTGCCCTGACCTGCCCCTCTCCTAACCTCAGTCTCTGACCTCTCCATCCTGCTCCCTGCCCCTTACTTAAACTTCAAGCTGGGAAAGTATCACTGTTTCAGGCAGTATCGAAAATAAGTCTCCAGTAGGGACCAAGCAAAGCCTGTGTCAAAACACTTTCCTGGGACTGATGAATGTACGTTTTCTGAGCACAGTCTGTTTGGCCAGGGCTTGCCTCCAGGAGTCATGGCCAAGCTCTAGCTATGCTGGCAAAGCCCCTTGCAGATACTTGTCATACAATGACTAAAGGAGTTTCTCTGAAAGCATTGCTACATCGGAGTGCCTTCCTCCCCTCCTCCCTGTGCCTCCAGCTAGCAACTACTCTAGCCAAATACTGTAGTACAAACCTGACCTCAATCTATCTGTTTCTTCCTGTGAACACAATAGCAGTCAGTTACAGCTTTTCCCCATTGATGTAACAGAGATCAGTTGTGCTCAGAGCCCTAAGCAGGGGTCTGATTACAAGAGGCAATAGACCCCCCAGCACCACCAAGCAGAGGTATGTGTGGTGGGACAGTGGCACAGCCAAGGCATAGCCACCCTCTCGAGTGCAGCTGCAGCTGCTCCACTTGGGACTCAAACCTGAAATCTCTGGCGTGTTGCTGTAGAACATCCAAATGGAGTTGTTAATTAAAGAGGCTGCATTATGCTCCAAAAACCTCACCTCAACCTGCAAACCCATCTCCTTGTTCTCTGTCCCCCTCCCACGTTGCCCTCTTCACATCTTTGGCTCCTTATGTGAAGTTAGCACCTAAGTCATCCTCTGAGAGGATGCAAGGGGCTCATTTTCCTTCTGTACTTTTTTTTTTTTCCTTTTTGGAACTGCTCTTGCCATTTTGCAGACAAGTTCCCAGCTCCAAGAGAACAGTGCATGCCTGCTATGGGTGTTATGTGAACGGAAATTAGTGGTTTGGATTTTTACGTGAGAATTCCAGGAGAAGGCGAAATGTTGCAAATAACCTCCATAAATCATTTTAAACAAAGCTCAGGAAATGCCATAATGATTTAGCTGGCAATATCTAAAAAGAAGTTCGCACTGTTCTCTGACTCCTGGTAAGTAAGTATGTTTGCTTAAGATGTAATTGAAAAAGTACTGCGTTACCGTTTACATTTTCCATTTTGTATCTGCTGTCTGGGCACAGCTCACTGCTGGCAGCTCTTAATTTGTACTCTGCAGTATTTCATCATCCAAACAACAGTTCCTTTGGGGCTACAAAATAAATGGCTGGAGGGAGATAGGTACCAACCAGAAAACGGCTGGGGAAGGCTGGAGTGAAAGGCTGGTGACACCTACAGAGCCGTGGAGTTACTGCAGTTTCCTTTGCCCTTCACTTTCCTCAGTCATTCAGGCTGAGAAACGACAACCCTTTACTCAGCGTGGGACTCCACACGTAAAATACCAGTCTGGTTATTTGTTGTCCTGTACTGCTTCACACATTTATTTATGTCACTGCAAAATGCTGCCTAACCAGATTACTGTTTTTCAAGAAATGCTCTTTGCAGGTGGATAGCCAGACAGTGAAGAACCGGGCTTGTTTAGTCCAAATCAGTGATGAGTATTGGTTGGGAAGGAGATATATCCTCTACTGTAAAATACCAGTTTTAGTAAACAAATTTAAGGAAACAAAGTTAATATTACCAACCAGGGATGTAGTTTCAGGACAGCAGCAGATGTCTTGCTGCCATCAACCTTTGACATCCAAAGTCATGCTGGAATGAGCTATGGAAAGAAAAAGAACAAAATTTGGAGCACAATAGTAAAGTCTGGGAGTTTGTGATCATTCCCCTTACCGATCTTCCACTAGGCTTAAAGATAGGATACTGGATGAGCTGTTTTGAGAGCATATGCAGTTATAAAATTCTCTCTTGCCTCATTGGTTTTATATGAAGAAAATAGATGTCTACAGTCAAATCTATTTACTTGCTTGTCTGTCAGGTAAGTTTTATACCATTCAATAAAAGCTCACCTGTCTTCATAAACAGATAGATCTTACTTATTTAGTATATAAAATCAATACCAGGACATCCCACGTTAATTCCAAGGTGTTAGAAATCACTTATTTACCTACTTACTACTATTTTTACTTTTATTTTTATTGCTTAGCTGACCCAGGAGGGCTGGGGTTCAAAGACATCTATTTAGTGAGAAATGGCCTCACTCTGATGCTCTGATACAAGACAAAGTCAGAGAGAAGAAATATTATCATGTTTTTTTTTTACCAGTAGGAACTGAGGCACATGGTAATTTGCTCATACACTCCAAAAGTCTGTGTCAGAGCTGGAATTTTAATTTAGATCTCTTGAGTCTCTGCAGTGCCATTTCTAATGTCTCAGTGAAAGCAGACTTGAATTTGTGTCACATTTCTGAAGGCAGCAGGCCTCAGACAGGCCTCCTTCAGCTTCCATACGTGACTGCAATGCCTCAGAGAGTTGGTCTGAGTGACAGGAGGCACTTTCTTTCCCTGCTGGCAAGATAAGTGTGTTTATTATTTTCTCAACCTGTGTTTTGGAAGGTTACTTATGCAGGCTTAGAAGTTCACGTGTGTCTCTTCTGTGCCAGTCCTCAGAGTCATGGTCCCTGCTGCTGAATATTTGCAATGCTCTTTTGATCCACAGCTTTGAAGAGAGATCTATCAGAGAAGAGGGGGAACTGCCACAGCTGTCTTATCTATAAGTATTTATTTATGCTTATAAAACCAGATGGGAAAGGTGCCCGTCCTGTGCCCTAGGCACTCTCGAGGATTGTTTAAAAGCACAGCATAACAGAAAGACAAAACCAGTAGACAGACACAGCAGCAACCTTTGCTTAGAGCCTACATCAAAAGTGAGAGAGCAATATGAAACAGGAAGAATATCCAGACGTCCAGGGTGGCGGGGAGAGGGGGGAAACAAACCACCACACACTTAGAAACAGCCATGTTTCCAAAAGCCCTGGAATTTGCCAACTCCTGATTGGGGACTGGATCACAAGAGATTGGGGAATTCTGCACAGAGATGGGGTAGAAGTACCCAGGTCAAGTGGTATGACCATCACAGAGCAGTTCCCTGGAACATCCAGAATGTGGTTTATCTATGCAAATAAAAAAACATCAACAGTAATTTTTCTTGACCACTGAAGAGCTTCTCAGAAATTCTGACCTGGAAAGCTCAAGCAATTTGCACATGATTGGTCACGAGTATCAGCAACTCCATATAAAAATCCCTGTCTGGCTCCTGTCTCTTGCTCATGCTCCTAAAGGTACCAGGGATAAAATACAGCAACTTCACAGTCTCTGTTCTGATCCAGTACACCAGCATTCAAACACAGGATGCAACCATTTAATGTCAGTCTGGAAAAAAAAGCGACAAAAAAACATTGACAAATGTCTTTCCTCCCTCCCTCTCCTTCTGAGGCTTTTCTAATCATTCCGTGCCATTCACTGGAGGCTGTTGTTTTCTCCCAGGAGGTGACAGCTGCCTTGAGAGAGTATTCCTGAAGTACCTTAAGTGGCTTTCAGAGGAAGCCATGACATTCAGATGCAGGCAGAACAAACCAGGAGGTTTAGAACACCCCACTGGCAGGGTAGCTGAGAGCTGGGCATGCACAGAGTGCTTCAGGACACAGAATTACAGCCCTCCTCAGACAGGAGGCAGGAATTGAGAACCCATTTTCAAATACACCCCAGTGACATCCCAGCCACTCCAGTTGCAATTCTTTTCCTTCCTGCAGCTGAGTTGGCAGCCAAAGACTAAACCTTGTACTGCAAGAAAATATGCTATTCTTTTCTTCAAGAATCATGTCCTAGTTCACATTCTCCTTAGACGTGCATTTTCTAGGAGGTCCAGATTGGTTTCTGTAGGTTCTGTGTATTCTAAGCAAGCTTTTTGAAATGTCTCTGCATTTGACATGTTGGAAAATATTGGGACAGCATAAAGGTTCACCGAATTTACTCTTATTAGACGTCTATAAACATCTCTCAGCTGATGACCAAAAGGAAGATGGGGACAGTTTGCTAAAGTCCCTGATTTAGGTTTTGAAAGGCATTCTCCTGGTAAAAATATAGACTAGCTTCAGGCCTCATGAACCACTTATGCCATGGGTCTGTACCAGAGCCTGTGACAGAACTGCAGGCTTCTGGAATTTTATGTTAACCATTCTTTCCCTCACAAGGCACAACCATTTCACCCCATCCAGGTTTCTAAACTTATATTAGCACTGTTCATTTGTATTTTGCGTTCTTACATTTGTTCTGCAACGTGTTCTATTGAATTCCACCCTGACATTGCTGGCATTTACATGAACACGGTGGGCAAAGGGATTGCTTCAGTCTTCTGATGCCACGAGCCCTGGCCTTTGCTCCTTCTCACCAATAACCTTCAGGTTGTTGAGCCAAACTGGAATGGTTCCAAGTCACATCAATGTTAATTTGCATGTGTGTCTGCTGCTGTGGTACCTCATGTGAACTGCAGTACAGCTGCCTTGTGCTTCTTTTCCCTTCGGTCCCAGCTACCTGAGATCTCCTGTGGATACTGAATAGGCACAAGGTAGGGTAACGAACAGAGCATGCCTTGGGACTCACCTGACCCCAGGCAATTTAGAGAAACCCTTTGGGTTGGCATGACAATCCTAAATTATTTAGGTGACACAGAGACAAGTCAAACTGAACTCAAATCAGAATGTTCCTTTTCTGTTCAAGAAACATAACACAACCAATTCACTTTGGGACTACAGAAGTATCTGAGGCCTCCATTTCCTAACCAGCATTTATTTATTGGAACTTCTCAACCCACAGAAAGGAAAACATATCAATATTATCATGTTTGGCCCAATTCCTGATAAACACAAATTTTCAAATACCAGAATTTCATGTGGGACAAAATGCTTACATTTATTTGCTCTTTTACTGCAGAGAGTGTGAAAGAATTCTAAGCATAAATATATCAACCTCCAGATTATTTCTGCTTTCAGATGGAAAGATGGAGGCATAAAGAGACTGAACGCTGACTGACCCAAGGACAAAAAAAAACAGTCAATCACCCAAATTATTCTCAGGAGCCAGGAATTCTGACTCTTTGTCCACTGCTGTAATGATTAAATGATGATGCCAGTCATGATAAAAACCATGTAACAGGAGAAGGTGGGCGTTAGAACACCTGTAATTGGCGACAACTAGGCTAATCATATAGTCTGTGTAATCCAAATACTTAAAAAAATACTTTCTCCAACCCACACAGGAAAAGTGTATCACTCCATACTCCTACGATGCATTGTACTATATTTCTTCTTGTTAAAACTGTATCAACAGTTTGTGTAACACTCTTACTAACACATTCTTAAGTTAGAAATAGGAAGTGAGTAATAACGCAAGCAGGAGCATCTCTTGTGTTACTTTTGTGTGTGCATGCAATATATTAGTGATATGTGTCACTACTCTGAATCAACAAGAGAGAGATTAGATTGCTTGATTCCTGGGTGGCATTATATTGAAACTGAAGGTCACCCTTTTGTTGCTCTCCTGCTCTCAGGGACATTGCATCAATAAATACAAACAGGACTTCCATGTTGTAAAAGAGTTAATGTCCAGAGAATTGACATTTAAATGAATGGATTAAATTGCTGTAAATTTAAGAAGCAAAATGGATCTCAGATAGAATTTACTTTGAAATATGGATCTAGTCATGCGTCAGTACTGTTTTAGGTGAGTCTCTCACCATCACATTACAATGAAAACTGGGAAGGGAGCTTTCAGTTGATTGATACTTTAGCAAATAAACAAAAACTTACTCTTAACTCTTGTTTCCCAGTTTTTGAACAGTTCCAATAGCTACTTGAATTCAAACAGCTCTAGCCAGTCACACGAAGAACACAGAAAGAGAAAAATCAAGCTTTATGCCTTTTAAGACTTAGTCCACTCTGGATATAAGCAGACAGTACTTGCATCCGCTTCAAAAAGAATTGCCCTGGCTTATGCCATGGACGAGTGTGACCTTACAGCATATTTGTTTTATATACTAAGTCAAATATATGGAGGTATGAGATCAGAATAGCACCTTTGAAGTTAAGGCCTGAGTACAAGAGGTTAAGGAGGCTGTAAGGCAGCCTTTATCCACAGCCACACCATCTTAATAAACTACAAAAGTTCAAAGTAAAGTAAGGTCTGAAGAATTCAAGAAAGAAACTCCCGTACTTAATAGTTTTGACCCATCGTTTAGGTTTAGAAGGGATTTTCCTATTACTTCAGCTAGGATTGCTGATATATTTGAATCTTCAATGACATTAATACACAAAATAGTACTGCAGTCTCATCACACAATGCCCTATCTTGACCCACCAGACCAGGAATGAGAGTCTACATGCTGTGAGGACTTTTTCTTCCCTCATATACCATCCACTCCACAGAGAACTGATCTCACTGGCAGCTGAAATCTCCTCATCCAGGACTTCAGCACAATGACTGCATTGGAGCTCCCGCTCCTTTAGATGTTGTGCTTCACACATCTTAGATGTTGTGCTTCACCACAGCCCTCCACTCTTCCTTCATTTGTGACACCCTGGCATCCACAGGTAGTCACTGCCCCAATAGGTATGGAAGCTCTGGAACTTCACTGAGAAGATGGAGGCACACTCCAAGAAAAAGAGCCATTTCCAGTTCCTTCACCAGCTTGTTGCTAGAGCTGAAAAGCCAAATGGCTCTCTTGGATGGTCCAGAGTATGACCTAAGCTCTGGAGAGAAGGAATTGTGGGGAGGTAAAAGCAAGAGAATCTGTAAAGGTTCAGTCAGAGTAGGATCAATCTGGGTCATGCAGAACACAGTACAAGGATACGGCAATACTTAAGAAGCGCTGTCACCTTGTCCTTTGGGTACTGTTTTAAATCACACACATTTAGATTCAGGATACTGAATTCCTACCATTTACTATGGTAGGAATTTTCCTACCGTTTACTACGACTACCTCATATACCTCCTCTTGCTTCTGCTATTACACCTTACCCAGACTAGAGGATCCATGGGTAAATGCTACTGTTTGTTACAGCTGTGGAACCCTACTGACGTTAGCAGGATTGAAAGCATACAATTAAAAGAAGAGTCAGCCCATCTTATGCTAATACGATGAGAGTCGCATCTGATGTCATATTTTTCTGTCCTACTTCACTTTTGGTCTCATATTTCACTGGAGCCCAGCAATCCAAAACTATGGTAATGGCAAAAAAAAAAAAAAAACAACAACGCTGAACATTTAAAATCATCAACTGTGGTTCTTTTTGTTCTCCTGAGTTTTGGTCCCTGAAGACTCAGACCAGGAGAAAAATTTAGTTTTACTTTAAAAGTTAAGATTCTTATAATGTAGCTATGGTTTAGCCATAACAGCATCAAACGCTGCCAGACATGCAGTTAAATGTTGCAGTTTCTTGACACTGCCTTTGAACTCTGTCATATCACAAGTATTGACTCACGGAAATGCCTCTCTCCCAGTCAGTTCCCGTAGGGCAACAACCTCTGCACAAAGATTCCTCTCACATCAACAGCTAATCAATGAACACTTTTCTGAGGTAAAGCTTCATCACTATTCCATAGATAAAAGACTGATATGATGAGAGATTAAGATTCAAGATAATTCCCCCTCTCCATGTTCCAGATGCAAACTTCAGCAATCTCCCAGCTCCAGGCTGAGTTGTTATCTGGGTAGGTGCTATTTTCCCACTATCTTCTTCATGTGACAACCTGATTTATGTGGAGGAAAAAAATAGGTAGTCAAGCTTGACGAATGACAGAGGGGTTTCCAGTCAGGTCCCCTGTCAGGGGCCCTCTCTGGTAAAGCCTGAGAGCACACTGAGTCATTAAGCACCCTTTGCTATTTGTTTAAGTCTTCATAGGGATTTGGTGGCACTACAGGGAAGTCAAGCTACACATCCAGAGGCAGAGTCTGCTCATCTGCAGCGTGTCCCTTTGACAACTCCAGTCAGAGGGAGACTTTTCTTAACAAGTTATAGCTAAAAGGTACAGTGCTGAAATGAATCCCTCCCTTTTCTCCTGCAGTACCAAGCCATCAGGCAGGCATTAACAAGCCAGGTAAAACCAAAACAGTTTTCAACAGCCCACTTTCAATTAACCAGGCTCCATTTCCCTGACAAAGTAGCACTTTGCAATAGGCCCTAATGACCGCTACTCATAGGTCTCAAGCTTGTTTGTTGCCTTGTTCTGATGATATTATTTTATGTAGGAAACAGATGGAAAGATGATATGTAACTATTGCCATTCAGGAATAGTCCAGTTTGCTCTGAATCCTGCCTCTGTATCTGGCTTATACAGAATGCTTAAAAAGAGGACATAAAAGAAAGGGGGGGGGGGGGGGGGGGGAATCCACCTTCTTACCCTCTTCAGTGCCATGGCCTTTGCCACTTTTCTTAGAAAACTCTTTACCTGACCCCACCCGGTCATGAGATGGTATCATGAAACATGAAGACAAGTGTCGTGGTTTAACCCCAGCCAGCAACTAAGCACCACACAGCCACTCGTTCACTTCCCCCTGGTGGGATAGGGGAGAGAGCCAGAAGGGTAAAAGTGTGAAAACTCGTGGGTTGAGATAAAGACAGTTTAATAAAGCAAAAGCCACACATGCAAGCAAAGCCAAACAAGGAATTCATTCACTACTTCCCATCAGCAGGCAGGTGTTCAGCCATCCCCAGGAAAGCAGGGCTCCATCACACGTTAACAGTTACTTGGGAAGACAAACACCGTAACTCCAAACTTTCCCCCCTTCCTTCTTCTTCCCCCAGCTTTATATGCTGAGCATGACATCATATGGTATGGAATATCTCTTTGGTCAGTTGGGGTCAGCTGTCCCAGCTGTGTCTCCTCCCAGCTTCTTGTGCACCCCCAGCCTACTCACTGGTGGGGTGGGGTGAGAAGCAGAAAAAGCCTTGACCCTGTGTGAGCACTGCTTAGCAACAACTAAAAACATTCCTGAATTATCAACGCTGTTTTCAGCACAAATCCAAACCATAACCCCATACTAACTACTGCAAAGAAAATTAACTCTATTCCAGCCAAAACCAGCACAACCAGTAACTGTCAGAGCTGTATAGCTTGGACTAAGTGCACTTACTTTCTTTAATAATACCTGTTTACTTCTTACCTCCTCCTCTGAAGGCCTGTGACAGTCCACCCCCTGCTTCATTTTAAGAAGATACAGCAACATTGTAGGGATATAGATGCAGGGTGGGGCTATAGATGTTATAACAGTTGGCCACAGGTAAGTAATTTTTTTTTCTCACGATGAAGCTCACCCTCCAGTTTAAGTTTGGATGACCTTTCAGTTTCTCTTGCTGAATTCTATGCTGAGTGCCATATGGATCCCATGTCAGTTACTCCAACTGTGAGTATCATGCACATCAACTGGCGTGCATTAGCCAAGCACTAAATAATGGAAATTGCTTGTTACTTTCTCAAATGGTTATTACAGAAAATTAAAATTCTATGCTTCTTGCAGTATATAAACTTTAACAGCATTCATATTTTGCATGTAGAGAGGTACTAAATTACATGGCAGAGGGTACTGTTAAGCAATAGCAATAAGGCTTTTCAAAGACAGTTACTCTCAACTCGTTAGTTTTAGTAAAGGAGGCTCAAATCAAGTATTCCTTAAATTGTATATTTATACTCTCTATATTTTTTTCCAATCAAAAGCAAGTCAGGCTATATGATGGTTATTTGTGCAGAAACAGTTTGTGTAATGACAAAAACAGGCTAAGAATTAAAGATACACGTATGCATTAAGAAGACTGATGACATTAACAATGTGTTCCTGCCCATATTCTGTAAACAGCATTCTAGAAAAACAATTAGTTTCATCTACTGCAAACGGAGTATCTACACAAGAAAAGTGCCAAAGTTGCACTAGAAACCTTTCACCTAGCATAGGACATCATTGCTATTCAGTTTTTTTAATTGTTATTCTTCATTATTAGTATTTTTCAAATGGGGAAAACTTAATTCATAAGCTCCCATATATCAGAATTTGGAGTAACTTTTGAGCACTGCCTGATGAACTAGGCTTTGTCACAACAGGCAGAAAGAAAGGGCGCTACTGCTGCTGGCAGTTCAGTAATGCTAAGTGACAACGAGACTGGGAACGAATACCAACTAGAAGAATTCAAAGAAAAAGCTTGCAAACAGCTTCAGGTGCCAGACAAAGCAGTCTTGCAGAGCATATGCCAACTCCTGATGACTACATACAATATGCAGGTCCTTGGTTTCTTAATCAAGTTATTTTCAGCAAAGGGATATATATCTTGTCTTTATGTTACCTGCCGTGACACGTAAGTTAAAATTCTTAGCTTATTATATGCTCTCAAACCTAATTAAACCAGAGACAAATCTCATCTTTTTCCAATATACTGAAGGCATTTTTTAAGACATCAAGATACCATTAAAACCAAAAAAGTTATTTTCTATGGTGGCAATCTCTCAGAAATACGATACCAAACTTAACTCTGCTCAAGGTATTGATCGTAAGACCTTAATCAGTTTGACTCCTCTGGTTTAGTATTTTGGCTTGCCATATGGTGATCCCTTAGGGCCACCATTATTCATATACAACACATACATATTCATATACAACATATACATATACATGTCTCTGTACAGCCATAATTGCTGGTACATGCTGGCAATGAATGAACTTCAGTAGCAAAGGATATTTCTTTATCCCAGACACATGGAAAGCTTAGAAAGTATCACTGAAATTATTCTTGTCTGAATGAGTTATCTGAAATCCCATGTTTCCAAATATTTCTGACTTTGGTAGGGCTATTCCAAGTCAGAAGATACTTTCTATGAAACATTTTTCTATGGGACTCTTGGACCAAATGTACCTGCAGTCTCTTGCTACCAGAGTTTGTATTTCTGTTCCCAAGGATGATTTCTGACATGAATTTTCTTCAATCTGGAGCAAGAGGACTATTAAATCAGAGAGATAAACAGGTAAAAATCTTTAGCCATACCCAGCTATATAGACTTCAGCTATCTCAAGCATCTATCAATTCTGCTTAGCAGCAACACTTGCTGTGAAATGCTTGTTTACTAATATTTGCAAGACTACAACAGATGTACAAAATCAGCTAGGCTACAGTGAACATTAAGAAAGGGCAGCTGACTGCTTAATCTAGAGAGAGAGAATTTGTTAGAAACACCGCTAGCTGTTTGCTAGCATGGATATTTTTATAGTCAAGAGGCAATATTCTCTATAATGACAGCCTTTCCTTTCAGATTTGTGCTTTTGCCCCTCTTCATTCCCCCTGAAATCATGGCAGCTGAAGCTAGACCATGGATTTTTACGGATAGCAAGATCTGGTTGGTGATTGCTGTTATTCTTGCCAAAACTTTTGTGATTTGACTATTTGTATGTAAAATATGCAACAGCAAGATTGCAAAAAGCATGCAGAGTCAATGTTTTGAATGCTAGATGTGGACAGAAGGGATCCTGCAGAGGTCAAATAAATCTAGGGATAACTGGGGTACTTTAATGCTTTAGGAAGCTTGACAAGTATTAAAGGACAACATTTTAGAGTCAACTGTATACGTCTCATTGATTTCTTTATGATTAGGTTTCCACAGCAGCCATTAGTCCTTCTTGTTGGCTAATACAACAAATTTTCATGGCCTGTGAGTATATATATACATATATATGTATGTGTACATATATATATATATATGTGATGTACTGCACTTGTCAATGGATTGCACTTCTGTTTGCAAAAAAAGATGTCTATTAGCACCTAAAATCCAGCCCATGTATTTTCATGCTTTTGTAAGAGTCTCACCTGCTTTGTTATGATTGAGCCCTGTTGAGTTGGTGTAGAAAACTACAAACCTGGCCTCAGGAATTTACTATCCAATATAGAAAAAGATACTTTAATCAGTGATAACAAATATCGGGGGAAAATGGAGGAAGAACAATACAGGTGATAAGATTAAGCAATCACAGAAACCAACAAAATTATTTTGATTTTAGAATTTCCCCATCAAATCTTAATACCTAATATTTTGTTAATCTTTTTTTCTACCGTTTCAAAATCAGCCCTGCACCAACTGAGCAATCCTGAACTCACTAGAGTTCCAAAAGTGAATTGGAAATTTTAAATGCACCGCGTTTGTGGATTCTGTCTTGAACTATCTCCCAGGACCTGATAGTGACAACGCGCAGAATGCCCACCAGTTTCCTTAAGTTGAGCAGTTACTAATACCAAAGGTCCCACGAACACCAGCTACTTTTGAAAATATATGCATTTTCTATTTTATTTTTGTTCCTTCTCATATTCATACATAAAGTGGTCTAAAGCTCTTCCACTTCTCATTATCAGACCATTTTCAAAATTGTACATTCTCACAGTATCAGAGCATGTGTTCTCTCCTTCAGCAAAGGTATCTTTCATGCTGTATCCGTAGAGGTCTGCAGGCCTGATCCCCTGAAAGCACACTGCCATAAGCATACTTTTTGTCCTCAAACAAGGAATAGCAAGCTGCCATTCTGACTTCCTCTGAGCCATATGCGTTGGCATCTTGAAAGCATCCAAGCCAAGACTTCTTTTGCTTTTCTTGAACCTCTGAAGTGAGATAACCTCACAGTCTCAATCTTAAACTTTTGGATTTTTTATTTCTGACTTCTGTGCAAATTGAGGTTTTTACCTCAAGCACAAATTATGCATCCAAAGTTTTGAATATGACCACGTTAGCCTTCTGCAGTGTGCATTTATCAAAATAGCTGCTGGTGACACAAGCTGAGAGAGGGGAAACACCAGGACATGCACCATATGGTGACAGGGACAGCAGCAGAAACAGCAATTACTAAATAGAACAGTTCTTCATGGTTTGAAAATGGCTTTTCTGTGAAGTATTAACAACTGCTGGTTAATCCTTCCTTATGACTATTTAATTCTGAATAAACACATCTTTTTCTCAACTTTGCGAAAAGTTTTTTTTTCTCCTTCTGCCTTTTTCAACATTTGAAATATAAGGAGTATTACAGTAACCATGGTATCCTGATGACATAATGGTTACCATGAGAACAAAGCTGAAATAGTGTCATCAGAGCCCCTTCTCTCTGCTGTGAGTTGAGTTTTATATTAATAGAGATGGCCAAACTGCTGCCACCCAGCCTGGCCAATTCTATCCTGCTTCACTTGGGTTTCAAAGCTTGTATAAGCAAAGTTGCCCTGCGCTGCTGCCTTCCACCTTAGCACAGTTAGTTTTGCTTCAGGGCAGCAGTGCCCCAGCTTATAAGATAAGTCTGCATAGCAGCCAGGTAAGAGGATAACCGTGTCGTAGCAGGTTCCCCTAAGACAGTGGCATTTGTCATGCCACTAGGACATACTCCATTATAGCCTTTGGCCATGTGTAAAATGGCGGTTCTTGGTCTTCGCTTGCCAGACAAACCAGATTTTAAATCATGTTTACTTAACTGTGCTAGAAGATTTCTTTCCTAACCTATGCAGGGTTTCTCAATGCATGATTGTCTGTGGTCCAGTCCTGCAATAACCTCTACCCAGAGAGTGCTTTGCACCCACAAAGGGATCCACTGGCTTCAGGGGGTACTAGCTAAGTGCAGAGATGCATCACACCCAGCCTGTTATAGGACAAGAGTGCTGAAGCAGGCACCAAGAGTCAAGACAACACTGTGACTCAAGTTGCACACAATTCATCTTTATGAGTGCTCCTGAGTGCTGGCAATTCAGAAATTAGTTCAGATTCTCTGTTACCATCAGTTTGACTGCTGGGAACACCAAGTGCTACCCTCTCCTGAGGCCAGCACACCCCATTGCTACAGGGCAAACAGGCACTGCCAAAATGCTGTACCCAGAGGGTAGCTCCAGCTTCAGATAAGCAAAAGCTATTCCCAGTTAGTTTCCTCAGAGAAGCTCCTCTTTCTTTTATTGCAAGAACCACTGGACATGACTCACTGCATATTGTTTGTTCATTTTGCTATATATATTTCCCAAATGCTATTTTAAGTCGCTTTTCTCCCTTATGCTCCTACCAAGTTTACTGCACAAAAACAACCCTCTAATTTTAGTTTCATATTTAACCAAAACAAATGTGGTGTGGCTCTGTTCACTTCAATAAAGCTATCTTGATTTATATCATGCATACAGATATAAGAAAAGTGGTCAGAGGGGAGGACATGGAGGGTACTACAAAACAAAGGGGCCAGCTAAGCAGGCAGCATTTCATAGAAAACTCCCTGCGTTCTGCCTGTTAAACAAAATGTTTCCACACCAACCCAAGTCAGCTCCTGCAGATGGTTCACATACGTTTCCTTCCTCCTTTAACCAGGATCCACTGCATAGGCTTTTCCTAAAGCTTCTGGCCATAAAGTTTCTATTGTAGCCCCTCTGCCTGACTTATTTATCCCACTGTTTCACACAGTTCTTCCTGTTTCCTAGCCTTAACCTTATACTCCCTTCTCGGAAAATCAGGATACAGTCATTGTCAAGGGCTAACTGCAAAGATTGCCTCTAAAACCATAGAATAATTGAGGTTGGAAAGGACCTCTGGAGGTCATGTGGTCCAATTCCTACTAAAAGCAGGACCAACTTGGAAGTTAAATGAGGTTGCTCAGGGCACTGTCCCACTGAATTCTGAGTACCACCAAGTATGGAGATACCACAATCTCTCTGGGCAGCCTGTGCCAGTTTTTAACCATGCTCACTGTGAAAGTGAAAGTAGTGACAGTTTCCTTGTATCTGGTCAGAATGTAGCTCTTGCTACAACTGAAGAGTGCTTGCCTCCTGTTCTTTTGCTATGCAGAGTCTGATTCTGTCTTTATTACTTACTGTTAGGTAGGTGAAGACAGCACTATGATCCTCCTTTTGCCTTCTCTTATCCAGGTTAAAAAACAAAACAAAACAAAACAAAAAACCTCAGCACTCTCAACCCCTCTTTGCAGCAGCACATTCCAGCTCCTAACCATCTTAGGGACCCCTCCGCTAGACTCTCTCCAGTTTGTTAATCTCTCTCGTATAGGGAGACTCAGAACTCCAGATGCAGCCCCACAAGTACCTCACAGAAGGGAGAAATTGCTTCCCTCAGCTGCTGCCTATGCTTTTGCTAATACAACCTGGCATGCAGTTGGCCTTCGTTGCTGCAAGGGCACACTGCTGATTCAGGTTCAACTTGTCATACACTGGGACTCCCACATCCTTTCCTGCAAAGCTGCTCTTTGGCCAGATGGTCCCCAGATTGTACTGTCACATGGGATTACTCCATCAATACAAAAAATACAGTACAAAAATACAAGACTTCACACAAAAGCACAAAACTTTACATTTTCCTCAGAACATCATGAAGTTTCTGTCAGCCCATTCCTCAGCTTCTTAACATCCCTCTGAACAGCAGCCCCAATTTGATTTCATTTGTGAAATGAGGGTGTAGTCTGTCCCCTCATGTAGGTCATTGATAATGATGTTAAACAGCAGTATCCTCAGAGGAACATCACTAATAACCAGTCACCAGATAAATTTTGAATTGGTGACCACTACCCTTCAAGCCCGGGGCTCAGCCAATTTTTCACCCACCTCACAGCTCAGCTATCATTCCATACCTCCCCAATTGTCTGCAAGGATGCTACACGAGACTAAGTCAAAAGCCTTGCCAATGCCAAGGTAAACAACATCTACTGCTTTCCTCTTGTTCCCTGAACTAAACTTTTCACTATACAAGACAATCACCCTGGTCAGGTATGGTTTGCCTTTGGTAAGCCCACTCTTTATGTTCCCAGTCACCATCTTCTGCTTCACATGCCTACAAATTGCTTCCAGGCAAATCTCCTTCATAACCTCCCCAGGGACTGAGGTGGGACCGACCAGCCTGCAGTAACACAAATCTTCCTCCTTGCCCTTTCTGAAGACAAGCATCGCATTTGTCTTTCTCCAGTCACCAGGTACCTCCCCCAGTTGCCACAACTTTTCAAAGGCAGGAGAAAGCAGCTTTGTACTGACATAAACGACTCCCTTATCACCCTTAGATGCATCTTGTCTGGTCCCATGGACGTTTATTTATAGATGTTTTTTATATGAAAGGTAAACTTGTAAAAAATACAACAGACACAGTAGGGCATAGCTCAAAGTCAAAATAAACATAACTATATATGCAATAGTTCAGGATTTTTGGAATAACCTTCTATAGGAAAAAACCCCAACTAACCCTCCATTACTGAAGGACCTGCTCTTGGTAGTTTGAGGATACTTGGACAGAGTAAGTCCATCTCCATCACTTCTTCCTTGCCTTGCCTTCCATCTCCATCACTTCTTCCTTGCCTTACCTCAAGACAGGAAAGAGATGGGGAGATATGACCTGACTTTGAGGCCAAATGCAAGCTGGCCCTAATATGGTTTGGAGAACGCCTAAGGAAATGTGGATATGTTAATTTTGTATGACCTCACATACCTGATGCAGAACTACTGAGCTGGGCTTGAAGCGTTTATCCCATCAGTGTACAATGGACTTCATCAGCTCTCTCTGCCGTCTCTGGTTAGCCTTCTGGCTCTTTTATGCCACCATTTCTGCATGAGATCTGTCCTGTTTAAAAGACATAGGCTGAAGCAACGAAGAGAGGGAAGAGAAATATAAAAGCCTGCCAGGTTCTACTGGACTCTTCCCACTGGAGGCAGGATTAATCCTTTCCTTACACTGCAAAGGGGGCGGGGAAGCATGCGGCCCATATGTATCAACATGGCCAGATAAATGCAGCAGGTTTGGCTAATTTGAAAGAACTGAGCCATTTGGGATCGAGGCCCAGAGCTGTTGCATTATTTATTAACTGCTACTTTGCTACTTTCCCCCAAGACAATGGAAGTCCACTAGGGACTGTGTTGTTTTATCTGCTATGTTGTCAATGGGAACCTGTCCTGGTTTCGGCTGGGATAGAGGTAATTTTCTTCCTAGTAGCTGCTATAGTGCTGTGGTTTGGATTTAGTATGAGAATAATGTTGATAACACACTGATGTTTTGGTTGCTGCTAAGTAGTGTTTACACTAAGTCAAGGACTTCTCAGCTTCCCATGCTCTGCCAGGTGCACAAGAAGCTGGGAGGGAGCACAGCCAGGACAGCTGACCCAAGCTGGCCAAAGGGCTATTCCATACCATATGAGGTCATGCTCAGTATATAAACTGGGGGGAGTTGGCTGGGGGGGCAGTAATCACTGCTCAGGGACTGGCTGGGCATCAGTCAGCAGGTGGTGAGCAATTGCATTGTGCATCACTTGTTTTGTATATTCTTTTATCATTATTATTATTTTCTCTTCCTCTGCTGTCCTATTAAACTGTCTTTATCTCAACCCACAGGTTTTAATTTTGTTTTCTGATTCTCTCCCCCATCCCACCGGCGGAGGAGAAGGAAGGGGAGCGAGCGACTGTGTGGTGCTTAGTTGCTGACTGGGGTTAAACCACGACAGACCCTCCTTCTCTTTTTAAAAGGAACAACTGAGTGGCAACAAGAAGTGTGAGAGCTACAGCTGAACAGCTCATCGTTCTTCTGAAGGTGTCACCTTGGTGTTTGGAGAGCGCTTTCGCTGCAGAAAGCTGTTCCTACTCTCTCAGACACAGATCCTCAAAAAAAAACCCACAAAGATTACTCGCAATGTTTGCCTGTCATTCCATAAGACTTGTTCTTATGTCTTAGGAGAACTGGGCTGGTGTTAAGTCATGGTTGCTAGTGCAGGTCAGCTGTTTTGCTGCAGATGAAACACAGGGAAAGGAAGCAACCTTACCAGTGCACCCCAGGTAACGTTTTGACCTCAGTGTGTCTATCTTGTCATAAAACTAAAACCTTCACTGACTTTTACCTCCAGAAGGCTGATTTGCATTTATGAACCTGAGGTTTGAAAAAGTATATATCTCTCTGTATAAAAGACAGTCCCAGAGAGCAGTCTCAACCCACATCCCTCATCCACTAACAGGAATTTCACCGAAAGCAGCATGTTGTGAAGGCCTGACTGCTCTTTGCTGCGAACAGTTGGAAGGTCAAAAGGGAAATAAAAAACAAAAAGTCCTTTAGAAACGAGCTGGACTAGATTTTTTAATGACTTCCACGAAATAAAACGGACATATAGCATTAACAAGGACACAAATACGTCCGTGTACCAACTTCAAATGTCACAAATTCTGAGCTATTCCCACCTTAGCACTTAGACAGGATCCTTTACCTGCTCCAACAGCTGCCTCAGACCCAGCTTAGTCTAAGTGCTTCACTCAGCAAGATCAAACTTTAACCCAAATTTCAGCTATAGCCTCTGCTCCACAACCATATCAGTGGATGGCCCAAAATTATTTAGGTAGCACCTTCGGAACACTACTTCAAACCTGGCTCATCAGCTGTGCTTCACGCCAAGTTCAACCCTGATCCCAGCTGTAACCCTAAGTCAGCAACCCCTGCCTGCCAAGCAGAAAGCTAGTGCTGGAGTCAACACTGAAGTCTCTAGCATACCTGGCAATAAACCCAGCTGAGTGGTCACTGAATCTCTAACCTTCACCCTGAGCCCCATGTCTGATGTTAGCCTCACACTTAAACCCTTCCTAATTGAGGCAGGCTTAGTGACTTCTGCCTTCCCCAGCAATGATTCCGTCTCACTGCCCTCCACAGACTCAAGCCAGGCCCTACCCTGCTAGACGGTGACTGGCAGAGTGACAAACACCAGAACAAACTCTAATGGCCAGGTTGCAAACAGCCTAAATTCAAGCTCATCATGCCCTCGTGGCTCAGCCATATACCTAACCCTAAATGTTGGCCCTTTTTCTTCTGACATAACTTTAACAAAGAGTAGCTGGTTGACTGATTCCAACATGTTCTCTGCAGTGAGCAGGGTACCCAAATTTTGCTATTCAAGATCAGTTGGGGTGGATTTGGGCTGTTTTTCAGAAAAAAAATGCAGAGAACCACATGCAGCAGCACATGTGGTTTTAATGTCGTACTTCCTGCACTTTGGGAAGCCCAAGAAGCAAAATGGTTTCTCAGAGTAAAGCAGAGAAGCCCTGCTGCCTCTTAACTATTTACTGCTGCTGGCTCCATCCCCCTGCAAAGCTACTGTGCATGCCACAGCAATGAGTGGCAGATGGCTGGTACAGTAGCTAGGAGCATTTGGGACCGAGGAGAGCTCATTCCCTGGTCCACTGCAGTCTTTCTGAACTCTAAGAGGAGTCCCCATCACAGGCTCATTCCAGGTTTTCATGTCACTGACTTCTGGAAGGGCAGAGGATACTGAGCTAGTCCAGTAGTAACTGATGAGTCCAGTTTTGCCTCTTCATCAAACTCTGACTCACCCTGCACTGATACCAACTTGCAATTCTCTCTTAATTGGGAAAATCACTAGGATAGTACTCACTGCCAGAATTCTGGGTCATAAAGTCATTCTCTGACTCAGAAGAAGGTTTACAACAGCTGTGGCAGTGATATGTACTGTAGGTGAGTCACGTTGAACTATTAGCGCAAACATATGAACCTTATAAAACAAATACATAAAGAATTGCACTGACCCATCTAAATTATAATCTTACATTTGTTATTCTATAGCAAAGGACTTGACAATCTTTTATTGTACACCCAGTCTTCAGGAATGCAAAATTTAAGAAATAAAGTTAGTAAGACACTTCTTATCATATGAATCCCAAGTAGCTTTTTAAATTCAGAGGCTAAAATCTTAGCTGATATAAATTTTCTGGCAGGCATTAAATTTGTGGAGGCATACTGATTTAAAACAGCTCAGAAACTGATTCTAGATTCATGGGACGAAAACCCATGTTTATTGATTATGTAACTGCAAATGCAGATATGTCTCAAGTGCAGCATGCATCATATCTAACAGCCTATAACAAAATATTCCATGCAGATTCAGAAGTGGAAAATGTCCTGTTCAATTTAAATTGTAGGAGAGATTTAGATAGAGAAATACTATTGGGTTTTCCAATCAAGGATTCCAATAAATAAAATATATAAAATATTAAGCAACTTAGAGGACCTCCAGTGAATGGACACTGAAGTAATTTCACTGACTTCATAGGCTCCCATTACTTGAACATTTAATCCTTTGACTCTCCAGTAAGTTAGGCTAGTAAAACTAACGTCACAAATCAAACTCAACGATATTCATGCCAAAGCACTGGGAAAACCTCTGGTCTCCAGCCAGAGATTGCAAAGTATGTGCTTAAAAAGTTACAACCTTTTTATGGACAACCGATGCGAGGACCAAAAGGATTACAAAGCTACCCCACAGTACCAAATAATCACTGGAAAAACCAAGTGGGCTTAAAGCAATCTTTGAGATCCTTTCCTCCCTCCTATTACTTCTGGACAAGAGTCCTAGTTCAGGTATTAGGTGCTGGGGTTTTGTCAGTATAAAATGGGTTGCCTTTGGTGGAGCAAAGTAGGTTTATAGGAGATGAGGAATCAGCCACGTTGCCTACATATAAGGCCACGGTCATGGCTCTGGTTTGAGAAGGCATCAACCTTCCACCTTCTGCCCCGAGTTTTTTCACCCAAAGTTGAGCTGATGAGAAACATGCTCTTCATCTGCTTCAGCACAAAGTCAACTACGCTAGCTAAAGCATTTGCACTAAGCCACAGGGACCCACGTGCTGTCGCCACTGTTTAGATACAGCCCCGGGAATTTGGGGGCCGAATGGCAGGAACAAACCGCTGAAAAGGGGTAGCTGCGCCTTAAAATGGCCTCTCGGCCCCCTCTGAGAAGACAGACCGGGGGGACCATCGGCAGTCTGCGGCCGCGGGCTCCCGCCTACTCAGGAGCCCACAGAGGAGGCTGGGGGCGCGGACGCCCCGCCGCAGAGCTGGCCACAGCACGCCGTCCTACCCACCTGGGCCTACTGGCGGAGCCCCGCCGCCCCCGGGGCCTCACTGCGGCAGCGGCGGCTCCGGCTCTCCCAGGGGCTGGGGTCGGGGCCGGTTCCTCTCCGGCCGCCGCCGGGCGCTCCCGCTCGCTGCCTGGCTGTTTCATTCATGCTTTCGCCTTCGCCATCTCCCTCTCCGACTGAGGGGAAACGGGAGCGCGCGTAGGCGGCCGCTGGAAGGCTCCCTGTCAGTCAAGCGGCCGAGCTGAAAAGAAGGCGAGCGAGGGAGAAGGAGGGAGAACAGCTTTCCCGGGGGAGGGGGCGGCTGTTGTCGCTGCCGCTGCCAGCCTCGCAGCCCTTCCCGGGGGCATCTGCAGAGACGGGGTGGGGGGAAGGCGGGAGCGGTGTTGCACCACAGACCTTCCCGCCCTGGGGGGAAGCGGGGGGGGGCGGCTCCTCTCCCGCCCGCTCATCACCTGTCCCCCCGCCACGCAGACCCACGCAGCGGCTCTGTCTGGCGAGAGCGCCGAGCGGAGGGCTCCGTGCCTCCGGCGGAGGGGAGGCCGGGCGCTGTGGCGGTCTCGCGTGTACGTGTCTGCCGGGGGCTGCGGGGGCGGCGCGCAGGCGGAGGGGACGGTCTGCCCCCGCCGCTCGCCCGAGGCCGAGCCCGGTGTGCGTGTGTCCGTGGCGGGGGGTACGTGGGGCGGCGGGTCCCCCTCAGCTCTCCCCGGGGATGGGGAACTTCCTGAGGCTGAGGGGCGCTTCGTAGTCCCGGCACCAACCGCGCCACTGTGTGTGGGGGGGCTGTTTGCGTGAGGGGGTTTTGAGGAGGGGCGCAGGGCAAGTTGTAACGGTTTTAACGGTCGTAACGTTTTCGGGGGGGGGGGGGGGGGGGGTGGAGGCGGCCGGCGCGCGCGCCCCGCAGCGGGCTGAGGCGGGCAGGGCGCTCGGTAGCGGAGCGGGGAGGGGAGGGGTGCGGGCGGCTGCCGGCGGCGGGAGCGGGGGCGCCGGTGCAGTGCGCAGCAGGGCTGGGGGCTCGGCGGGGGAGAGGCGCGGCGTGTGAGGGCCCGCTGCCCCCCGCCGCGCCGCGCTTCGCCGCGCCGCAGCGGGCGGCTCTGCCTTTGTGCTCCCTCCGCACCTGAGCGCCAGGCTGGGAGGGACGGCGCAGGTGGGGGCGGGCACGGTAGGCAGCGGCGGCGGATCCCCGGAGTCAGGGAGGGGAGGTAAGGCTGTGCCGTGGTGCGGCGGCCGCTCCTGGGGCTGCGGGGGGCGGCTGTACGGCGGGGGCTGCGCCTTCGGCCGGGGGTGGGGGCGGCGGGCAGGGCAGGTCCCTTGCTTGGCTTTTCCTGCAGCCGCTTCGCAGCTCGTCCTGCTGCACGGAGAGGGATGCAACAGCAGCAGCCCGGTCCCCCGGGGACGGACGGTGCTTGGAGGTGGGCAAGCCGCATCAGCCCGGCCGGTGGGCGGAGGGGCTGGGGACGGGGGCAGCAGCCGGCAGCGCGCTCCCGCGGTCTCCCCGCAGCTGCCCGTGAACCTGCGAGGAGTGCGGAGGGCGGCCGGCAGCTCGCCTCCCCCGGCGCCGCTTGCACCCCCGCGGCGGCCGCCGCCCCCCGGTCGCGGGGCCCGGGGCGTGGTGGCGGCGTGCACAAGGCTGGGTGCTCGCAGTATGAATTTCTCCCTGTTCCCCCCCCCCGCCAAAGAACACGCCGGGATATGCGAAGCAGACGCTGATGTATGCGCTGAGAGCATCTCGCTTGGGAAGGACTGGGGGATTTGAGGGAGGCTGCTTTCAAACCCGTGTAGTCGGTAGTTAACTACGGGCTGCAGTTAAAATTTTAGCAGCAGCAACAGCTTTGCGATGCTTTCCGGGAATATTGCAGCCTTTGAGCTGATGTGACAGGCAGCCCGTGGTACACTGCCACTTTGTACTAGATGGCAGTGCTGAGAGCAGCATAGTTGGCGTTGTAGGTAATAAAGTGTTGGGGAGCTGGAGACTTACGTGCAGCTGGATTTTGGTGGAGTTACGGGTGGAAGAGAAGAGAGGCTTCACATGTGCCCCGTGAGCTTATTTGCAATTAAGAGGATTTTTCAAACTTTACATATGGTTATCTTGTTATGCAATTACGTTTTAGTGAGACTGTGATTCTTGCGTTATATTTGGGAAGGAAAAACAAATTTAGTAGGTTAAGCCTTTGCATTACAGCGTTATTTACAAAGTTTCTGAGGTTTGGATCCAGCTCTGCTGTCTGCCACCTGATTGGCGAAGATTTACAGCTGAGGATCAGATTCTATGCTTGTGTTAGAGCAATAAATTACTGATTCAAAAGAAACATGGCTGCATTGCCCTCATTTTATTTCGTGAGTGTTGTATATATTGAGGAAGCAATTTTTTGGTTTGATTACAGTGTTCTGTTAGGCAGTTTGAGATAACTTCTTTGTTGTATAAACTACAGTTAAGGGATCAAGTTCAAATCTTGGATAGATCCAGAGCTCGTGTTGGTTTCAGTAGAAGTTGTATGGTGCATGACAGAGTGCTGAATTTTACTGTGTGGAATATCTGAAGTGAAAATTGTCTTTCTGCTTGCCCTACACTTGTTTTCCAATTTGTTGCTTTGGAGTAGCAGAATGTAGTGCTTTTGCCAATGTTTTCATTGCTATATTTGAATTAGGGTTGTATATCTGAAGCCAAGGATTGTTCAGGGGCTCAGTATGCACCCATTGAGAGAAAATTTAGCCTGTTGACTTGAATGTGAATAAAACAGACACCAGAACCCTTTTTTTTTACATTTGCATGTAACAAGTCCCAACGTTTTCAGTAGGTATGTGCAGGAAGGTAAGCACATCATGTTTGCTTGTATAATTCAGTTTGTTATAATTGAATAGGCATTATTCTTTGTAGTATTTTGTTGGAGGTGGTTGGGGTTTTTTTTACTTCTCATTTAGCGTTATTGTTGTGGTTTAAGGGCTAAGCTTTAAAACGTTTGTCACTCCACTGCAGAGAGTGTTGCCAACTGGATGTCATGCATGTAAAACTAGAACAAGAGTCTTTAAATAGCAAGACCATCAATTTAATAACAATTTAGTGTGATAAATGGTAGAATACACGAGAATGCCAACCTGAATTATTATAGCACGCATCTTTTGGGATATTGATAAGATACAAAGCAGAAAAGCAAATAAACATATTCAGCTTTTAAGTACCTAAACTGGTTTGAAATGGAAGAGCTATTTTCTGTTATGCAGTTTATGCTTAAAAAAAAAGGGGGGGGGGGGAGAGGGAAGAAAAGTTATGTGTGAGCATTTATTTTGTTTTCTGGATCTCAAAATTCCATTATGTAGCAGGATGCTTTCCAGTATCTGCTTTCTTAGTATCTGGAAAGGCAGATGTTGCTGCAGCAGGAGCAATTACACTGATTTGCAGCACAAGAGGAAAAAAAAACCTCTGTTCTGACTTTCTGCCTCTGCCTAAAAAGATCAGCCATGTAGCTCTGTTTTGGGCTTGTCAACAGAAGAGATGAGATAGGGAAATTAAGTTTGTTCAACAAAGGGAGTGAAGCTCATGTACAAATTAGGAAATTTCTGTTTCCAGAATAAAATGAGTAAATTTGTCTCTGAGACTACATTAAAGAATTCCACTTGCTTGGCTTTACCTTGCGATTGTCCACAAACAAATCCTCACCAAAAGTCAGGGAGTTTTCCTAGGTGTTGTTAGTTGCTTAACCAGATCACTCTCTCCTGTGGGATGTTGGATCAAAAGGCAGAAGAGGCAGTGGAGAGTAGAGCACTGCAGGCTTTAGTAGAAGAGCTTTTCTGAATTGTAGCTTTTTAAAAGGTGCATGACAGAATCTCATTTTCATTAAAATTGCTGAGAATTTTGCTGTAGCAGTTCACTTCCAGTTCGCTTCTTACCCTGTGTAGACCACAGCAAAGTGTGAGTGGTGGGACGCAAGTTTCAACCTATGATAGGGCATGGGTTCTTGGTTTCAGCTGACGCTTTAAAGAGTTTATTTTTAGGTTTTGGATATAAAGTGTTTCTACTTTAGAGGCTATTTGAGACCCCCTGCAAGAAAAACACGCAAGTGAAAGTTAAGAACTGAAGAGCTGATTTTACTAGGGCATGTTGAGCAGAATAAGGCCAGAAGAGATACAGAGTATGTGTGTCCTATGTGTATGCATGCTACTGCATAGTGAGTGAGCCGTGATATTCAAGAAAGACAAGAGTCTTGAATGTCCCTGGAAGGTGACAGGATTTTTTTATCTCACTGTGGAGCTCAGGCACAGTAATTCTTTTTTGGCTCTTTTCAGACTCCTCCCTTAATGGTATGGAACCAGCTTGACCTGTGATTTTGAGCAACATTTTAAAGAGCTAGTATGGTAATAATTTGCATGTTAGAAGTCAGATTCAGTCTCCTGCGTTGTAAGACTCCTGATTTGTGACCAGCTAGAATTACAGTAAGTGGTTCTGTATGTTCTTGATTTGTGTCTTTTTCCCTCTTAGCCCTTCCTCACTTGGTGATCTCCTGCATGTAACCTGACTCCTGACCTGTTTGGGGCAGGAGCAGCCTTTCATAACTTGTTTCAGTGGGGCTCAAATCCCTGTTTGCAGCTGTAAGAGACTGGTGTAGTAGAAGGTAACAGTCTGACCCTGGTTTAAGGTCAAGGGTAGCTGCCCAAAATATTTAATATTTTTAAGAGGTGGACCTCTAGCTTAAAAAAAATTGTTTCTTGTTTTCTTTGTGTTTCTGTATCATAACTAGTTTCATTCTGTGTTTTACTGCTGGGCTTATGGGTATAACAGCTAGATAGTGTGACCTTCTGCGTTTTTATAGCAATGCTGAACTGTGGACACAACTGCATGTGTTAACAGGAACTCTTGATTTTCATGCAAACTCACTCTTCAGGTATAAGCAACTCGCTTAAGTTACAGCAAGATTGTGATCTCCCTTATATAGCATCAGATGAACACCTTCAGACTAGCCTTGTCGATCACTGCAGTATAATATAGCCATTTAGACCATCTTTTCTAATAGAATTGAATATGTGATGCTGGGTTGAAATAGCAATGAGTACTGGAAAGAGTGCCAGCTGCATGTAATATCTTTTATGTGCATGAATTTGTTTAGGATGATACCTATCTTCATAATCCTGTGTTTGCAAACTTGGTACTTCTGGATGTGCCAGAAGTTCAGACAGATTTTGAAAGCCTCAATGACAAGTTAGTAATAGCTGCAGTGTGCAGAGCTTGCTACTTTTGCCCACTGTCACATACAGCGCTAACATGTCACTATCCAAACTGATGTCTGTGTGCATACACCACTTCATCAAACTGCATAAGTTATGACACAGCTAGTCGTAATTACACTGCTTTTTTAAATCATTCAAATGTTGTAATTCATGTATCCCTAGAATTGTTCTACTGCTCGTTTGTCCACAGATCATGTTTCATTAAAAGTGCTGATGAGCACCCAGGACTCTGAAGACAGCAGTTTTGTGCAAGGTAAGAATGTTCCTTAAAGAAGCAGATGGAGGATAGCGCTCCAGAGTTCCTGGCAGACACTGACAGCATAAGATGACACCGTAGTCTAGTCTGAAATTGTAAGTCTTAAGAAGGACTGGATGTCCTTCACTTTAAGAGAAGTTATTGCACTGAAGAAACTTAATAGTGGGCTAGAGTCTGCTTTCAGCACCTGTGTAGATGCGTTTGTTTCTGTTCAGTTTCACTAATATGACTATGAAGTAACTCGGTTTTCTGGAGTGAATCCCTCTACATTAGAGGAAGTAATTTTATTTACCCTGGTGAACCTGAGATCTGCACTCATCATTTCTGAACTACTTTGTTTCTAGCACTGCTAGGAAATTGAGGAAATGAATGGTGTAAGCTTTACAGCGTGGCTGGTTACAAAGGAGTCTTAATTTTGTAAGCTCTGTGTTCCAGAGATGTTAGTGTTAATTCATTTGCAGAAGGCTGGAACCTGCAGTTGACAAAGGTCATTAAATCATTGATGTCATGAAATATACAACATATTTCATATGAATGATGTCCATACCCTTGCAAAGTCTTTTTTATCACTGAGGCTTTCTGCAGTATAGGGTCCTGTCAGTAGGAAACAGGTTACAGGTCAGGAGGCTAGGACACTAACACTGCGTATTATGCCTTGAAATACATTACACAGTTGTGACTCCAATATTAAACACAAAAATAACACTATACTTGGCAGGTATAAGATTGATAACTGCTCCTGGGGAAAAAAAATCAATAGTAGTGGATATTTTAGTGGGTAAGTCCAGTGGACTTAGATTTTTCCATTTCAAAAAGTGGAAGAATCTTATCTCTGGCTTCCATTTGCTTTCACCTTCGTTACACAGTTCTTGTAAGAAACAGTAAATGCAGAAAGCAATCTTGCAAAGTATGTTTCTATTTATAAGTAAGCAGTGATCAAATACTGTCATTCATCCTGTGTGACCCTGAGAGATGCAGGAGATGGATGTATTTCATTGGGAAATGGAGGTCTAATTTACACGTGGAAATTTGCTAACATTAGTGTACCAAGCTTATTTTCCACACATGTACACCTCTTACAGAAGCAGACTGTGAACATTGAAATGTATATGCCTAAATACTCAGAATGGTTATTCTGGTAGGTACCCTGTGTAGACAGACTCTTAGATATAAATTACTATTGCATAAGTTGGTGAAATCACATCTAAACCTAAAGGAGAATAAAGCAACAAAAGGAGCCCAATAACAGTGCAAGTTGAAGTGTAACAAAAGCACAAAGATCTTCAAAGTACACGTGCTTTGGTGAAGATACACTGGGTTTACAGGTGAAAATACATGAGAAGTTAAGGTTAAATGTCATCTTAAATATCCACTCCCTTGTTTATTCTCTATCTGTGTAGTGAACAGAATACTTTCTATTTAGAAGAATACTTTCTATTTACAGTTGTAGCTGTTTATTCAGGTAGTGATGCATCTTGTATTACTAGTGCAGCAGAGAAGTGACTGTGACATGCATGTTTACTGAAATCAGAATTATACCTAGAAATCACAGTCTTCCGAGATCCTGTGAGTTCTCTGTGTGTCTGGAGGTGTATACCCTTTACTCAAATACAAGGGGTACAGGTAAAGATAACTTGCGTTATGTGTCATTAAGAATTAGATGTTGAAAATTGGTGTAAGAATAGCACTAGTCTCTAAACCTAGGTCAATAAAGTATAAAGTTGTTTGAAAAAAATGGCAAAGGAGCAGACGTGGGACAGTGGGGGCTGTTGATCCATACAGAGCAACAAACCAGATGCTTGAAGGAAAGTCCTTTCAAAAAAAAAAAAATTTGTAGGAATTTTTGTAAAAATCAGTAAGTATTTTAGGTTTTCTTTGTAATACACGAGTTGGAAGTTATGTTTTCTGTGTTAGGCTTCTGAGTACTTGACAGTGGAGTATTTGTGCTGTAGGACCACAGCAGCCTATGAAAGGATTGCAAATGAGAGTCAAAAGAAGTATTACAAGAAATTCGGTGTTAGTATGTGAGTTAAAACATATTCTAAAATTGCAATTGAACTTAAATTTAAGTTGAAAAATCTTATAGAAAAGAATGTTTTTATTGAGGAGATATAATTTGGAATGTTTTGACTACCTTCAGTTATTTCATCTATACTTCCTTTCGTGTCTTTTTTTTTTTTCCATAACCCAGCTATATTGTTTCTGACATTTTCAGAAACTTGAAACTTTTACATCCTTAAAAGAGTCAAAGCTTACAGGACCATTTGTATTTACTAATATTAAGTTTGTGCATATCCTCTTTCATTATTGAAACTACAGCATACTACTTATGTTACTGTTTAATGTATAGTTTAATTCTCTGCTGATTTCACCTCTTAGCAGGGGCGGCTTAGATGAATTTAGATGATGAATTCATTTGGACGAATGTATACCTCACTTTCAAAATGAGGTTGTATCTCATTTTTTCCCTAATTCCACAACCCAGAAAGTAGCAATCCTTGTGGTTTCTACCCTGAGAGACAAACATTTCCTTGTTTCCTGCAGATAGTTGATACTCCCCTTCAGTGGGAGAACATACTCTCTTTGTAACACCAGCAACACCATTAGCCTTTATTGGTAGCTTAGAGCTTGTTACGAAATGCACATGCTGGCATTTTGTAAAGATGCAGAGAGCTTTTTCAGATATCATTGAGTAACCAAAACTACTGAAAGAAGCTCAGAATTTTGCATGGTGAGGATATTTGTTCTGAACTGTATCTCTCAGGTGCTATAAATAATAACTATTTTCATAATAGATGACTTGCAGTCTGTAAAAGCAGGTCATTCCAATTACTACCTTCTTTCTCTTCCCATTGCTTCAATGGCAGGAGATTTTTAGCAACAAACAGCATTGCAGACGTTTTTAAGTGGAGTTGAATACTTAATGGATGTGAGATTAGGGGAGGGCTCCATTGGAGTATAGCAAGCTTTGGATCCTTTTGGAAGGCAGGATTCAAAAAGCTGAGGTGGGCTAAACCAATAGTAACTAGCCTTTTTTTTTTTTTTTTTTTTTTCTTCTGGCAGGCAGATACTTACCTAATTTCAGTCTTAAAGAAGGGTTGTTTTTTGTAGGCCCATTCCTGCCTCGCACCAGCTTGCCAGGACCACAGCTTTACTTCACACGTGTAGAATGACGATTGTAAGTGAACGGTAAGGGGATGCGGAGAGGAGGAGTTGAGAAGTTTCTTCTCTGGTTGAGAAAAGTACAGGGGAACAGAACAGTCCATTGGACTTGCTCACTGATCCCAGCTGGTCTTCTAAAATTGGGTTGTCACAAGCACTCCATGGGTTGTAGGTTGACAGTTGCCATGTGCAGCTGTGGAGACAACACACAAGCACCAGAAGCGTTTCCACACCGCCACTCTGGAGACCTGTTCTTACAGTTCTGCTATTGAGTAGCTACCTACTCAAAAGGCAGGCAGATGGATCTCCCTGGATGCATTCCATGTGTTTCTCAATCAGTAATGAAATTTTGCATCTCATAGTGGTGTCTTGGACTTGACCAAAATTTGGGCTATTTAAAATACAGGTATACACTCCCATAAAATAATAAGGAAGGCAGACTATTGCAGGCCTGCTAATGGCAGTGAGAGTCCTTATGGGCTTGAGGTTTCATTTTTCTCCACTCTTGCAAGATTTAGGTCATACTGTCCAGGTCAGGATACCTAGAAGCAAGCTAGGCATCTTGATGCAGCCTCTTTCTTAGAGAGTACTTGTTTTGCCAGAGATGTTATTTGAAGCGTTCCCTTGGATGTATGATACCACTTTTGAATTTACTGTCAGTTCACTGAATTACACTTGCCCGTTGCAGGGGGGGGGAAGTTGTTTGTTTGTTTTAATACAGCTTCTTGATACATACAGCTTAATGCTTAATATTTTTTCTCGTATCATCCTGAGATTCTGGGAAAGGGAATCCACTTTATTCATCAGGCAGTACATTTTTTTTTTTCTGATGGTTCTGTGGAGCCCGTTTTACTTTTAGGAACAGAGACTTGCTGCTTCCTTCCTATACCTTGATTTGTTGAGTATGGCGAGATTTGTTTATTTTCTTTTCCAGAACGTCTTCCATTTGGTGCTGCAACAGCATCTGTTCCCTCATTTTCAGTGTCAGTAACAGTGCGTATTACCAGCCTGGCGCTTGGCTGTAGCTGTCTCCTTTAGGAGCAGAGCCTGCCTTGCCAGTACGGATCACTGCCACCATTCCATTACACTGACCGAAGCATTTGCTCCTTAAGTTTGAGAATAGCAAGCCAGAGAGGTGGAATAATTTAACTAATTGGCTTGTTTCAGTCCTCTTCCAAACATGGAAATCAGAGCCTGCAAACATTCGTAAGATGAAACATTGGCACAGACATGATCATTTTTGTGAAACTGCAGATGTGACCACTTTGTTATGAAACTGCTGGGAGCTTTGTGAATTATTTTAACAAATCCTGTGACTAAAAAGCATGTAATGGCTATTTTATTCTGCTGGTGATTGCTTCTGCAGTTCAGAGCCTGTTTAGAATGGCCACATAATTAAAACAGTTAACATTTTCTTTTAAATTAGAGGGGGACTTCTCACATACTTACGTGATGCCTAACTTGCACTGACATACATAAGG
Source organism: Platalea leucorodia (assembly GCF_965183815.1). Taxonomy (NCBI): domain Eukaryota; kingdom Metazoa; phylum Chordata; class Aves; order Pelecaniformes; family Threskiornithidae; genus Platalea; species Platalea leucorodia. The sequence continues at coordinate 56,902,481 of NC_138829.1, forward strand.
AGTTGAGTGCCCAAATGCTCTATGTATTTTAGCCCATTATCTATAGTCTTAAACAGTGTTTTCAGACCCTTAAGTGCTCTGTTCTTTGTGGTAAATTACTGCAAGCGTGTGTAACGTTCTCCATGCTATGTATGTTTTATAACATCTCTAGTTTCTTAATTATGTATTTTTTCCCTGAAGTAGGCACTGCCATTTGTTCTTAACTTTTATCTCTTTTGAGCTTTAAGCATCATGTACAACAGTGTATGTCCTGAATTTTTTAGGAAAAAACATTGTCTTTGTGCCTTTGAATTTCGTATGTACTCTCTGGCACCCTAACCCCTCAAACTCCTGCTTGGAAACGCTGTAGATCTTGCTACTGAATATAGTTTTGGCCATTTGCCACAGTTCTGCATGTTGCCAGTGGGCAGCAGATCACAAATGGAGACTCAGTGCTCTAAAGTTTTGTAGTGATGCTAGATAATGAGAGAACCAGCAATTAAGCAACAATTTGTTTTATCTGCAGTGTATTCTGTGCAGCTCAGAACATCAGTTTTCGGTCTGTTATCTGTGAGTGGATTAGATTACATTGTATTAGTTTGCATTAGATTAAATGAGAACTGTTGCTTTTTGTTGATCCTGGGCATGACTTTAATGTTACATAAAGGCTTTTTAACCCAAAAAATTGTGCCAGTGCTAAGATACTGATTCAGGCACGTGCTGGTTCCTGTGTTTGGACAGAGGATACCATTACCTCTGTACCCAGGATTTAGAAAAAGATTCTCTTCTGCTTGGCAAGCTTGCTTAGAAGTCAGGTCCTGCTGACACTGTCTCTGGCTTGACGGTGTTCTGACACAGCCTACTGGCATTTATCTGGTGGCCTGGGATTTGTAAAGCTGTGCCAATGAGATTGCGATTACACTGGGACGAGAAGGCAGTCCAGAGCTAGCTGGAATAGTGTCTGCTGTCATCTGGGAATTCGCTTTATTAAGGCATCCCACTTACTCCCTTGGTTGTTGATACTGAACAGAAGGAGAAGTTGAGAGCAGATTTCTAAGCTGATTTACTGTCCTTGAAACCGGATGTTTATTCCAGTTTGGAATATAGTTTCCTATCTGTGTCTACAAGCTTTTCTTCCTTCATTTTTTCAGCCAGTACCAATTGCTGCTGTTCTGTGCATGGCTCTCATCCTTTCCATCTGTGTCTGTCACCTCTCCAGCCCAAGTGTCATCTCCTCTAGCTATGTATTTCTCTCTCTTTCTCTCACAAAGAGCTGAGTAACCTTCTGCCACAAAGGCTTCAAACCAAGGAAGTGCAAACTGCCCTCTTTGTCCACTACATCCTCTCAGATTAGCAGCTTCTGTTTGATGTTGTCCAAGTATGAAAGGAGCAGCTTTTCCCTGGAAGCTATAGAATTGCCTACATTCATAATTTCTGAAGACACAGCATGCAGGTTGCCCGTAAATCCAGTGAATAGCTTAGCTGAGAGAAGTCTCTGTTTAGCATAAAATTAATGGCAACTGAGTGCTTCAGCAGAAACAAGTAGTCAAGGCAAAAAAATATGAATTATAATGAGAAAAGTTCCAAACCTCTGGAGAGGTAATTACCTGTGTCAGCTAAAGTAAATCAAAGGAGTTCAATATGTGATGACCTGAAGATGAACACACCCCAGAAAATTAAAGATGATGTATAAGTAGCTAGAACCAGGGAGATTATGTATAAACTACTCCATGGAGCTGCTGCAAATATTTTTGTACTTTGTTTTTCCTAAATAATAATAAAATAAATATTAATTTACCAGTGTTGGCTTTAACACAGTATCTGATGTGCCATCTCACATGAATTTTTTTGGGAAAAATTATTCTATTTTTATGGCTTTTGAATTGAGGAGTTACTGTGAGGTAGGTTAGGATATGATAATGCAGTTCTTTGATTTCTTTAGTCCTTTGGTTACGATGTGCTGTGTGTTTGTTCTTAAGCAAGGTGTTCAGTGCATTTGGAAGGGATAAGGATTTCCAGTAAGTTTTGAGAGTTAGTGAAAATTTTTCACATGTAGATAAGTCTTCTAGAGCCTTAAATACCAGTAACAGCAGTGGTAACTTGTAGATCTTACTTACATTTGGACAAAAAGGTTTTGAGGAGTGTTTGTGGTTAACTTTGCTTTCATGACATTCAGTATCCTTGGGATCAAGTTTATTACAGACTACTAGTCTAGAATGTTACTAGCTGATAATGGACTGGCTGTTGAGATTTCCCTGTCAGTAATAGGAGGGGAGACACGCACACACACATAATGCCTTGTTTGTAAGGGACTTTATTGTGGACCGACGTGAGCTGATGACCACCACTACAGGATACATAAAAGAATAATTTGCTTCTGTTTTTTGTCCTTCAACAGCAACTGATTGCTGTGGACATCATGCTCTCTGATTCTGATGACACAGCGGGTATTTGGAAATATCATCTTGAACCCAGTATTGGTCCTGGAAAATGCCACATTAATCCATCCAGCTGTTTCTAGGTCATTTCCTGAAATATTGAACTTAAGCATTGCATCTACTTGCTTGTGATTGCCAGCTTTCTTCTTTGGTTGCTGTATGATTTCAGGAGCTGATGCTTCGTAAGTTACCAGAGCTAGAGGTAAGCAGAAATCTGAGATCCTGCTAACAAGGCAGGCTAGATAACGCCTTGCTTGCTAGTCATAGTAATTTACATGATATTGGTCCTTTGTCCTGGAGAAACATTCTTTTTCCTGTTGTTCAAGAACTGGTCTCAGACCTTAGACCAGTGTAAATTTTAACGCTGCTCTGCTGTGCTAATCTCTTACTGCGTCATTTTGGAGCTGTTAATTGATGATAATTTTGAATGTTTAACCCATTTTGTTTGAGGATTTCTAAACCTTTTTCTGGCAGACTATTTCTCAGTGGCAGTGGTTGATGTGGGGAGTGATTTTGGGGAAGCAAAGGGATTGGAAGGCAAAAGAAGCTGTTTCTTTTTTGCGTCTTTTGTGTGCAATGATGCCATGAAAAGCAAGGGCTGGAAATGGTGAGAGTGATTATTCCTATCCCCCTCTGCACCCACCAGGCATTCACATTTGAGGAATATGATGCAGAAGCAGAGCCCCATCTGCTGATGTTCCCCTTTGTGTGAGATAATTCCTTAAAGAAGGAGCCTTACATAAATAACTTTGCTGACCTGTGTTTCTGTGTATATGCCATATCATGTCTGTGGGTGTGGTGTTAACTGCTGCACAGAAAAGGAGAAGCAAGAAATCAAGTCAGTGCTAGAGCTGGAGAAACTAAGCACTCTCTTTAGTTGTTTGGAGGTCATTATTTCTAAGCAAGGTTTAGCATCTTCACAAAACTTGGACCAAGATAACTTCAGAAATTACCCCACATGAAGCTTAATTCCTCTTTGTGTTGAACTTGATGGCAGAAATCCCCCAGATGGTGGAAGGAACAAGATCGGACTACATGGTGATGGCTTGCAGGTTGTGAAATTTCAAGTCCATGCAAGCATAGGTATTTTTTTCTGTCTGAAAGGATCCTGATACTCTGCTGGGGGGCAAAAGCTGCTCTTCTGCTTTGACTTGAAGTGATGTCTAGGGAGAAGAAAACAGTATTGGCAGCAGCTTCCTTTGCTTTGAGCATTATGTCTGTATACTCCCTAGAGAACTCATTAATTTTTTTAAGGCTGTGGCAGCAACAGACTAAATGGATACAGTAGTGATAACCTGATGGTTTGAGGTGCTGCAGTCATCCTCTTGGGATAACTGGTTCTGCTCCCTTCAGTGATGTGTGGCACCCCAACATCAATGGGGCAATTTAACCTGAGCAGGCAGCTATTTAGCAAACAGGAAGATGCCATTTGGTACAACGGCAGAACAAGAAAACTTCTCTTTCTAGAGCATTGTCTGCTCGCTAATCAAGTCCTTCTTAAGATCGATTTACCATGCTAATAAACTCAGGAGAAAGGGAGGAATTACGAAAGAAGGTCAGGCTCACCATGGTTTATGCTGGGGAGACAGCAGTGTGTGAAAGGCAAGGTTCTGAGTTACAGTATAATTTCTAATCAGTAATTGCTAGTCAGGATGATTGTTGACTTACAGGGTTTTAATTTTGTGAATGGATAAGCTTTTCAAACCTGGGTACGTTAAGGGTGGCCATGTTTCACGTACATGAATATATGACCCTTTTGTAGCTTGTAGTGTCCAAATACAATTAAGAAAAATTAAGACAGTACTGTCTTAATGTCGGAAGTCTTCTATCAGACTGAGTGGGGAACTCCTGAGTCCTGACCTAGGACCTGAGTTGTTATACCCAGCTTCCTCTCTAAGAAAAGTCATAACAGACTGCCACTGCCTTTTGAGCCACTCTCTTGAGTCTTGAGGACTCTAGAAGAAACATACTGTTTTTTCCATGGGTAATCAATGCTGAGCTGGCAGATCCCAAGCAGGGCAGGCTGTGGCATAGCCCTGGGGCCCTGATACTATTTTGTTGTCACCTGGACACAGCCACAATGTGTAGGGCAGGATAAAAGGGGGATCCTCCTGTGCCCCGCTGCCAGTTGGCTGGGGTTCACAACTGGGACAGACCTGGCTGCAGCCAAGGCCTGAGGCACTCTGAAGGCTGTTCTTGGGTGCATGTGCACCTCTGTGAAGGTAACAGAAGTACTGAAGGATACAGAGTGGGGTATCACAGGACATTTAGGGGCACCAGTGCCTGGACCTCAGGACAATGAAGGATGGAAGCAGCCAGCAGATGGGCCTCCATTTGATATCGAAACCACTTAACTGGCTTTACTTTGACCTTACCATCCTTACCTTCAACCTGACTGGCTTTACTTTAGTACTGAGACCACTTACTGCAGACTTGGATGGTCATGAAGTGCCTCTGTCTGCTCCGTCCACTCTCTTAACACTGTCTAATGCTGCTTCCCCTCTCCACTACTACAATCCATTTCCAAGAATTAGAAGTCAAGAGATGTGCGCTCTGTTCCAGCTGATGGGGTTGGAGCTCCAAATTTGATGCTATATATTTTCTAATCAAAGAAACAATGCCAAGATACTGTGAAATAAACCACACGTAAACATAAAGGGGAGAGTGATGCTCCATCTAATGCAAAATATATTCTGTGCATAAAGCTCGTGTATATACAGTATATTTCATCACGTTTGGAAGTTTATAGTGCTTATCTTCCTGACCCTGGACTGTAGACATCATCAGCACTGTGATGGAAGAAGGATGAAGCTCTCTAAACCAAGAGTAACAGAGCAAGTACAGATGGACTGTGTTCCAGACCCCAGAAACAGCTGCATCCTTTAATGCCCATTGATATACATGAGTGTTTAGACGCTGGTAATCCCTCATTCTTTGGGGGGATGCTAACCACCCATACATCCCACTGAGATCAGAGCCAAAGGCATTTGCCATCTCCAGGATTCAGCCTTAAATACCTGCCAAAATGTTCTCTGCTTTTGGAACTTGAAATGGTTCCAAGCTTGCCTTTTTTTTTTTTTTTTTTTTTTTTTTTTTTTGGTATTTTCAAATTAAAACATGAAATCCAATCTACCCTGATACTAACACTTTTTCCCCACCTCCATCCCAGAGTCTGTCTTTGTGGACCGGAACCCTGTATATCATGTTTCAGTAACTTTCAGGATTGTTTTGCTAACATATAATTAGGGATTTATAATGTAAATCCTGACACAACCTTAACTAGCCTATTGCAAACGTGATACTATTAATTAAGGACTCTCTAGGGTGCAGTATGCTCCTTGGTGGATTAGCTTCCTGGAAATTTAATGGCAGTTTGCAAACTGGCATCCACTTTTGGTTTTAGTCTCTCTCTTGTTACTATACAAAGCAATTTTGATTCTGATAACGTGAGGGATTCTGTTTTACTTTCGTCTCTGTTAAAAAACTCTGTTTCACCCTTCTGCTGTACTTCAGGCAGGAGAATGAGTCAGCTGGGGAGATCCTGGAGAAGCAGTACAAAGACGGATTGCTTTGTGTCCGGTTAGTCTTCTAGAAATGAAGCAGGATATTAATGCCTAGCCCTCAGTAACCAGTTGAATTCCTATCCCACCTGTTGGTGAAGTTCAGTTAAGTTCAGAAAAGGCACCTGAGATTTACGTGTAATTCTAGCTTTATTTCTGCCCAGTAATTTTATGGAGGTTGAGATAAGCATTATAGGGTGCTGTGGGATTTACTTAGTTCTTGGTGCATCTGGAGGCTAGATTATTTTGCTTCATCTCAGAAAAATGTTTTTGAGTTTTGAATTGTTTTGAATTGTTTTTACTTGTGGGATGCTACAATATTCTCTACTACTTACAGCTGTATCTATAGAACATCACTGTGCAATAACTTCCTAAACAATTTCTTGTATGGACATATTCATTCTGGAATAGCTATTCTTAAAATACTCATCCTACTATATTATGACATAACTTGTATCTGTAAACAAGTTCATAAAAGTTTAATAGTTTTGGGGAGGTCTAATTATAAGAACCAAACTGGCCTATGTAGTAGAAATTATTTTGTGTAGAATTGCTTAGCTAAAATGTCATCTTTTATAAAGACTAGCATTTATTTAGCTATTATATACTACCTTTCAAAGCGTGCCAACCTAAAAATTACCATTTTGTTTTCAAGTTGTTGATTGCCAAATACTTTCCAGCCACTTCATTTAAATCCTTGAGTGAGAACTAATCTATCTTTCTTGTAAAAACTTGGCTGTTTATCTTTTTTTTTTTTTTTTGAAAGAGTCGGTCCTTTGAAATGCTTCACTCTAAAATGACTGTCCCTTTTCAAGCAATTTTATAGATTCAAAATACACCCCCCCAATCATCTAGCATTAACCATGAAAATAGCTTAATTTTTTTAAATTTTAGAATACTAGTGAAGACAGAAGCTTATTTAGTGATGACATATATTTCTTCTGTGTGTTCTACTTGTGGGTATACTTGACTTACGCTGTTTAAACTCTGCGAATGCTGGGAACCATGAAAATTTTGGCTACCTTAACTCATGCCATATGCTTTGCTAGTATGATGCTTGCTCATAAGCTTATCAGGCTGTTTTGATGGAGACTCAGTGCTGAGAGATCATGAATCCACACTAATATTTAATGGCAAAACAGTCTTCAGAGTGATATTGCACATGAAAGCAGAAAAAAATATTCCAAAATGAAATAGAGCTCTGCCACATCCTTATGAATGCATGAAGACTGTGCTCTGAGCTTGCTGGATCATCTTGAGTAACCCTATCAACCCCACTTGTGGCATGAAACAAAGGAACAGCAAGCAGATTCTGGGCTCCTTTAGATAGCCAGTGTCTGCAAAGGATAAAACTAGGTGAGGCAGTTAGGATCTGCAGTGTGAACATAATCATCAGTGGAGTGGGGGTAGGAATGTGTCTGATTCTTTCCAAGTTAGGCTGGTAAGGGGAGATTTATAATTTGCTTAAAAAAATCCCCATGTGAATGAGTTTGATGAAAGTTCTTAATGGAACCATCTAGCAAAAGTGGCTCTAAGTATCTCTGCGTAATGTTTCCACAAACCATTTGGCAAGCTGTCTGGACATACATTAAATTCAGAATTACAGCACTTGCATTTGTATGTGGCCTGTGATCTGTTTCTGCTCTTTGTTACTTCTGACCTGTACTCTGGCTTACCCAGAAGCATACAAACATTTCCTTACCTGAATCAACTTAGAATTTCATGAGTAGTGCTGTACTACTTGGATGGGGATTCATGTGCGTGGGAAGGGGGGTTATATCGTTTTAATCCAGCAGTTAGCTTAAGGGGTAGAGGAAGGGGGAAGTGATGGCTGTGCAGAGGTGGGGACAGGGGAAGGTGTTTACCCCCTCTTAGAAAGATGACCTTGGAAGACTTTGGATTTTGGTAGGATTGTGAGACTGGACTCAAAACTGTACACTCTGTGGATCTGGTATTCCTAATACTCATAAGAGTCCTAGGCAGAAGAATGTAGTAATTTTGATGGTTGCTGTTGTGCTTCATGAAATCCAGTGAGAGGGTATTATCCCTACTGCTGGAAGACTGAGAACTGAGGAGGATATTGTGACCACTTGTAGTGGCTGCTCTGTAGCAGGGTTTTTGTCTGTTATGTGGGAGGCTTAGGTTTCATCAGAGCAGAGAATTTAATTTCCCCATTTCACTGAGGTTAGATTTTTACAGGAATGTAACTGTGTACCTTGCAGAATCTGCAGGAGAGCAGAGCTGATTTGTGTTGAGACAGATCTCCCACACGGCTGTGAAAACAAGTGCACAAATTCAGAGTAGCTGGATGTAAATCTGAAGTAACTGTCATGGAGACTGATGTTCTCTCTAGGAGTTAATCTAGATTTACATCAGGGTAACTGTGACCAGAATCTCTCAGGATTCATCTTTGCTAGACTTTAGTAGCTCACTAAATTAATTGCTAATTAACTTGAGATGGTTGATTATTGTGGATGCTTCCCACATATTTCTTCTGTCTTACCATCATAGAATTTAAAGACAGAGCTCCACTAGATCAGACCAGATCTTACCTCTTCTGAACTTCTGCTTGTCAAAAGCTGTTCCCTTCGGCTAGAACTAACACACTGAGAACTGCAGTCAGCAGACATTACACCAAAGCACTGCAGTCCTCAGGAATCCAAACTTGTGCACATCTGGGGCAAAAACAGCAGAGACATGGTGGCCCGTGTTGCCTAAGGCACTTAAAATAAGGAAGGGGTTAGAAGAGGTCCTACAATGCAGTCCCAGACTTCCCAGTTTCTACAGTGGAGCAGGGCAGCATGAGACTTCTCCTTGACATAAATGCAGTAGTAAGTGTTAAGTGGGTTCACCACAGAGATATCTAAGAAACAGCGTGAGCTACCTCCCCTCAAAGCACTTCTTCCCTCGTGCGTCAGAAAGCAATTGCGTTGGTGCTTTGTTAATTCTATACAAAGCAGGTTGTAACATGAAGTATCTCATGGTAAAACACTAATCTGCAGCATCCAGGGCCGTTGAGAGAGGAAATGGCCAGAGTCAGTCCTTCAAGGTCTGACAACACTGAGGCACCTGGAAATTCTGCCTCCCTCCCTTCCTCTTCAGATTTCATCCTCAACATTACACTAAAAAGGCACACCTTTCTTGTATGTGTTTTGTATGGTTTAAATGAAATTGGGATGCCAGAAGGATGGGATCAGTGTGATCCTGCTGTAGTCTGGGCAAGGAGGTCTTATGACAGCCTTCCTTGAAAACCAAACCCAGGTTCTGCTCCAGCTTCCTGCAGAATGGTGGCAGAGAAAGACAGTTAAAGCAAGCCAACTGAGAACCTCTAATGCCCTTGAAGATAGTAGAAGGATCTGTGTCGGGGTTGAAAGCAAAACTAAATTAGGCTTCTGTTCAATAAAAGGTCCTTATTCTTAAAATAAACATTTTGTTAGGTCCCACCAGAAAATGTGTCTAAGCAGCATGAATCTAAAATGTCGCCCTTGTCTTTACAGATGTGCTCAACAACCTTCCAGTCCTTGGGCTTCACTTTGAGCTGGTCTATCTCTTAGCAGCTTGTAGTTTGACTTGGGAAGGTCTGGTCATACTGACTGATGAACATGCAATGAAGATGTAAAAATACAATAAACTGGTGATCATCTTTCTTGCCTGCATAAGAAAGTAGAGGCATTGTGCCAAGCAAATATGCGCATTAGATGACTAACAGAGCTCCCACACTGTCAGTGTAGGCAGGGAATATGCAATGCAGCCACATATGTGTCTCAGAACCATACTGAGTGCTTTTTATTCTTAATGTTTGGTTTTGTTTTTAAATAGGAGTTCAGATCCTTGAGCAGGATGTTTATCTCTATGCACAGAAAACAATATTGGTCATAGTTTTTAATACATGATCAAGTTTTTAAAACTACCAGTTGATATATCTGTTGCAAGTGACATCAGAATTTCAAGTAATTGCTATAAATGTTCACTAGGATAGCAGTGCTTGCCATGTAATTATCTGAGTTCATTTTTTTTTTAATGGCTGGAAAAAAACTTTTGTTTTTTCCAGTGGGAATGTTGATGGAAAGTTTTGTATTTAACTGCCCTGTTTGAGGTTTGATCTCTCTTTGATAAGATTGGTGTGAGGTTTTGACAAAAATTAGTATATGGTAACAAAAGGAGTTGGATTCCATTTGATCCTTGCTTACCTATAGTTTTAAAATATACATGCAGATACTACTGCATGAACACCCAGGGAAGTTCTGTAAATCCCTGTAAGCAGGGTGTAGTTCAACTTTGCATTTAATCTAGCAGTGAGCTTCCACTGAAGATGGTCCCCTTTTCACTCCTCCAATGATGACTAATCCACCCCCCAAATTAATTAGTTTTCCACCAATTCTGCAAGCTGAAGCAGCAGCCTTGTTGCTGCATGGATAGATAAGATAGATGGATAGGATGCAATAGAGGAGAGTGACCAGGATGAAACAAACCCCTCTCTTTCTGCAGCAGTGGAAGGTTCGATCATCTTAAATAGAACATGAAGCTAACCTTAAGTGTTGGTTGTTTGGATGGTAGTCTCATTTAAATTCCCCAAGAAATATTAAGGACCCACTCAGCTAAGAACTCTGCAAAGACAGAATGGGAGACAGTCTCTTGAGCTGAATCTTAAAAAATGGAGACACTGGAAACCAAAGACAAAATCCCAAACCACCAAGTTACAGTTCTGTGGCCTGACAACCAGATGATCAAGTATTCAGTGGACAGACCTCGGTTGTTCGCAGAGCTAAAATTTTTCCAAGTTTATCACACTTTTCACTGGCGTATCTCATAAGCATACAGTATTTCAGAAATCAGACTTCCAGAATACAGGTAGAGAAAGGCAGAAGTCTTCAGACTCTTTCCAGGACTCTCTTTCATTGACAGTGGCAGAATCTGTCAATATCCTTTTAGCACTGAATAACTTTTTAACTGATGACAAACTAATTTGTAGGAGTTCCAAGAAGCAGCAAAGCCATATTTCCCTTACAGAACTATTTAGTAGCCTGTGTAATGTGAATTGGACTCTATTTCCTCTATTTTAAACACTTGTAGCTTCTTTCTTGATCTCTGTGAAAGCTGTCATCTAGATCTTTCATCCCAGTTACTGTATCTTTACCAGCAAAAATTGCTGTTATGTGGACTAGCAGTTACAAAGGGTTGTGTGGAGTGACAGGAGTGAGAGTCCGCAGATAGTCTGCATGATATAAACTGTGCTTTCCACTCAGCTGGTTAATTAAACTTGGTTTTCAGATCCCAAGACAGAAACCACTTACGTACCCATTTTATTTTAATAACACGTTTCTGTTCCTCTGTCCCAGGAGACTTGGCCCTGTCGTAGGTTTGTCCATTCTTAAGATGGAGAAAAGGGAGTATAAGGACAAAAGGTTGGAGACTGTGTGGCTCTGTGTAGTCCTTTTTCAGGCAAATACTCCTGTCTGATCTGGGGTTGTAGATGGAGCGAGGGAACATCTTAAAACACATCATCGCTACAGATTGCCTGAATGATGCATTCTTTGGAATAGATTCTGTGTCCTTCCCAGAACAGGGAAAAAGTGAACAGTAGCAATAAACCATTTTATAGTTTTGTGTTCTGCCCTCTGGATTTGCGTTACTGTTCTGTGATGATGCTCCTGCACACTGACCTGCTTTTCTGCTCTGTCAGTGCCAGAGTATATATCCAGATAATTATGTGCACGATTTTTGCTTGCATCTGGGCAGACTATGCTAGTGTTTTCAGCAAAAATTAACCTGGTAGCTTAAAAACATGGAGTTTTGCTCATACACAGCACAAGATAAAGTCACTTTTGCTTCCATGAAGTAGTCTGAATGTGCTGCTGAGTACTTGCTACCAGAAGTTTTGCAATTGCCTATCAGTCCTCTGTGACACATCCTCTAGAGGTTTCACACAGAGCAAAATGAAGTGCTGAAATCTTCTCTTAACTTGGAGCCTGATTTTGCTGGCGCTTATGCACATGAGTAAGTGCTCCTGTGCCTAGTTTTAGCGGCTCCTGTCAGTATAATGAAAGACACACAGGAGTTTTAAAAGCAAGGTTATGCAGTCGTATTGCCTTTATTTTTTAAGGTGACTAGCTTTCTGTAAAACTACTCTGCCTTCAAGGTTTTCCTCATAGTCATGGGCACGTGGCAGCACATTTCTTCTATGTCAGTGTAAAGTAGGTGTAAAATGCTACCAAATCTGAATATAGTTTTCACATCAGTTTTGCATTGATAATAACTGCAAGATGTAAGGTAATTGAGAATCAGGCTGTGTTCATTTTCAGAGACAGGAGTGATTCCTAACTGTCCTTGCTTTAGTGGTATTTTCTTCTGACTGTTCATATGCTGTTGGAGAGACAGAAAGATAGGGCATGTTAAGCAATAAATGGGCTTATTTCCTTCAACAGTTTAAAGCTACACTCGTCCCTAAGTTACATGGTGGGGGAAAGAGGAAGCAGAGGAGGAATGGTTGAATTTAAAGGCAGTGTAGAGAAAGGGATTAAGTGCAGAGTCTGGCAATGCACCTCTACTGAAGACAGACTACAACAGTTGCATATAGCTTAAGAAGAGGTAACTCACTCTTTCTAGAAGCTACAAGGACCTAGAGATACAGGCCTTGTGCCTACAGCTTCAGCATTAATTCTTATTCGTTTGGCTTCTCTGGAAATGTCATGATACCAAGTTCCTGCACAGCAGTGTGTATAAAGAAAACAGTTTTATACCAGTGTTTGAATATTGTGGTGGACTGCAGGCACTAAGGAAGGTCAAAGAACAGCATTTGGGGCTGCTGTCATTGCAAACAGCTTTATGTTAAAAACTAAGATGTGTGATCAAGTTACCTTGTGTCAGCTGAACCACAGTAACTGTGTGTACACGTTCTTAGTCTGCTTTTGTAAAAGCACTAAGCACTGCTTGCTTGAATTTTGTCAGTGTCGTCTTCTGTTCACATTGGACTGAGAGCATGCAGAGTCAATTACACTTAACAGAAGTGATAACGTTATATACTGGGGCAACCTGTTCAGATACTGGGCCCCTTTGTGTCAAGACAAGGTAACATAAGGAGAGCTGTATAGGGAGGCATAGCATCTTTTATTAGATCACTTGATGTAGTTTGGGCATATAGTTTGGCCTTCAGTAGTGAGTCAAGAGGCACCTGTTCCTTTTTTTCAGTGGCAGCCACTTAGGAAATCCAGTTACTTCTTGGTTCTGCACCTCATGGACGTGCTGCTGGAGTGGAATGAGTGCATTGCAAAGCCTGTTTCTTGGGAACCATTGCGCAGAGCTGGCAATTATGTCATTGCCAGAAGTTTCAGAGGAGCAGTGGGGGTGCTGATGATGGACTCGGAACTATCCACACTGTCTTTTTATGGTGCTTGTTAGTTGTTTTGAATGGCACCTGCTGTGTAAAAGAAGGTTGACTCCCCTTGGGAGCTGCCCGCAAGACATCTTTTCTGTGTTTGAGCTTTGACTTAAGCAAACACATCAGAAAACAAACTTAATAAAAACATCTAGCTGAAAATAATTGGTTGTCATTTTTTCCTGCGAGGGAGGGAGAGGTGTTTCTAAGTGGCTATAAAAGTATAAATACCATCTGTATGCTTTATGCCTGTTTTTTCTGGTTTTAAGAATAACTTTTAGATTATGTTTTGACACACACTGTGTAGACAGACAGTATTTCTTATTCTTGGACCTACATAGTTCCTCCATACTATGTTTGTATTATAAGTGAAAGACACAGCATGTATCCGGGCCTTTATAGCAAGTTTCCTCCCTTGACTTAGTAGTCCTTTGTCCTGGGTAGCAGAGGATTGCTTAATGCTAAGATGTGCTATGTTGGTTGGGGTGATTTTTTTTGAGGAGTGCCTCACACATGATTCTGCTGACTTGCTTTTGCTGGACGCTCTCTTGTTGTATCCTGGTGTCTTCTAATAATGTGACTTGCTTTTAAATATGTTTTTCTTTAACATGCAAATGTGCTTATCTATATGCAGTGGCCACCTCATGTCCCAGTGTCAGAGGTTAAGTCTGGGTATCTAGGTGGTCTTTGATACATTAGCGTGTTCAAAACTGGGAAGATCAGTTTCTAGTGAAATGAATTCTCTGTGATTTCAACAGGACCTCTGTAGGAGAGGGTACTTTCAGGATTTAGCCCGTTATATACTGTTGTTCTTCAGGAGACTTCTTGATTGGGTTTGTGATGCAAATTGTGTTGACATCAATAGAAAGAGTTGTATTGTTTTCTGTGGGCTTTGGATGAGACTGTGGATGAAGTGGCCTGGTGTTCACAGTGCAAGGTGCTTAAGAAGTAGATGAGAAATCATACAAGGCTTGGAGGCAGAGCATTGTACATTCTGGACAAAGAGTGCATCTCTGGCTCCTCCTTTAGCAGAATCTGTAAAGAAGGAAGAAGTCCTTGCAGTTTGTTAGAGGTGAATTTCTTTCTACATGCCCCCATGGTTTTGCTATGCTTTGAGTGGCATGTTGGACACACAGTGTCTGAGGCTGTGATGTACTGTTTCCAAATTATGTATTCTGTTAGCCCCGCTGTGTGGTAGGTATGACACATTCAGCAGTCCTTCACAAATAAGTAGTAAGGGTCTCTGTCTTGTACTCACAGACCTTTAAGCACTCTCTGAGATTTTAATGGAATCGGCCATTATGATTTCTTCTGAAAGCTTTTTCCATATGGAGCAGACGGCTCCTAAGGGAGCTTAGCTTATGGATCACCCCCTTTTCCTTAAATACTAAAAGACTTCATGGTGCATACCCTTTGGACACCTGGAGGGTTTTGGGTAGATCCAAGTTCAGGTACACAGGCAATAAGCAAAAGCAAGTGGATCAATAACAGCAGAGGAATGTGCTTTATCTCCTTTTCATGCTTCCCCCCACCCCACAGATCAGTGGCTTGATAATTCCTTTATGGATGAACATCACATTGTGGTCTTTTAGAATTTCTTTTCAAGAAGAATTCTGTGTAAAGGCCCTGAATGATTCTGGGACATCTGATAGTGTTAAAGCTTAGATTTTTTCACTTATTTTTTAGGATTCTAGTGCATAAAGGATGTAAATGATGATCCCAGAGGACCATCTGTCCTGGAGCAGACATTGGAACTGAGCTACTATGTGACTGAAAGGACTGAGTGCATGTCAGATGGTAAGTAAGGCAAGGAATATCAGATATATCATACTGTCACTTCAGTACAAATGAAAAACAGAGTCATACACTCTTTTAGAACTTGTGCTAATCTTCTTGGAGAATGAAAGGGGAAAAAAAAAAAAAAGGGGAAATTCATTGCACATTGTAAATGTTTTGCAAAGCCCAGTTTGCATGGTAGGTACTTTTTGCTAGATCTTTTTGTAGTGGACTACATCTTTTAATCTAACTGTGTTCTCACATCATGCAAAGAGTCTGTTTTACCTCCATTACCTACTTGATGTCTACGAAGCTCATTTGAACTAGGATTTCTAAGGAAGCCTAAAGGATTGAGCCCTTGTCTCCTAAAAGTTCCTTAGAAAGTCCTTTTAAATCTAGTCCATAGCTGTCTCAAACATGTTTGTTTATTTATTTGTGGTAAGCAGTAAGTAAATTAGTTTTGTTTAATCATCAAGGAAGTGGGTGTTTTCAGGTCATTGTGAACTTGGTTCTAAGCATATTCTGTCTCTTACCAGAAAGCGTTTCCTGTCTGCACAATGAGGGCTCTTACAGCTACTGGACGTTGGACTTCCAGTCATGCATCTGGCGTAGATAAACCTTTTTTCTTTTTATTGGTTAGAAAGCTGATCTATTTACCTTCTGATTACAGCCTAAATATGTCTTAATGCTGCACTGGACCAGCCTTTCATACCCTCTTGCAGGTATAGATGTCTTGCAGATTATTGCAGTCTGTGATTGTTTTTACAGTACAGAAGCCAGTTCAGCTGATGGGGGTGTGCCTTTGGAATCAACTCCAGACTCTGAAAGAGGCCCAGCTTACGGAAAGAAGATGCTGAAAGCCTTTATTAGGGAGTGTTTGGAGTGCAAAAACACGTTCTGTATGCGAAGAAGCTGTAAGGTGAAGTAAGGCCTTTATGAGCTGTGACCTTTTATTACTTACAGATTCATAGAATCATTTAGGTTGGACGAGACCTTTAATGTCATCGAGTCCAACTGTTAACCTAGCACTGCCAAGTCCACCACTAAACCATGTCTTTGAGCACCACATCTACCCATCTTCTAAATACCTCCAGGGATGGGGACTCAACCACTTCCCTGGGCAGCCTGTTCCAGTGCCTGACTGCCCTTTCGGTGAAGAAGTATTTCCAAATATCCAACCTAAACCTCCCCTGGCACAGCTTGAGGCCATTTCCTCTTGCCCTATCACTTGCTACTTGGCAGAAGAAGCTGACACCTACCTCGCTACACCCTCCTTTCAGGTAGTTGTAGGGAGTGATAAGGTCTCCCCTCAGCCTCCTCTTCTCCAGACTAAACAACCCCATTTCCCTCAGCCGCTCCTCCTAAGACTTGTGCTCTAGACCCTTCACCAGCTTTGTTGCCCTTCTTTGGACACGCTCCAGCACCTCAATGCCCTTCTTGTAGTGAGGGGCCCAAAACTGCACACAGTATTCGGGGTGCGGCCTCACCAGTGCAGGAGTACAGGGGGACGATCACTTACATAATAATCCTGAGAAACTTGAGGTAACTTACAGATATTTCTCCTGGGTGTTCACATTCTCTTTACAGATTAAATATAAGTGGTCAGCTTTGGCCAGCTGATAGTCAATGCTTGCCACTGATTTGATGGCAGAAAGGATGCACTTTCCTTTCTGTAAGCTCAGAGAGTAATGCGAGTGTTCTTTACAGGCTTTGTGTTATACAGTCTTTTCCAAATCCTTTGAGGTCAGTGTTAAACCTAGGTCATAAAACATAAGTATTATTTACTTTTATATGGAAGTGGTGCGTAGGTGTGGTGAATAATTGGAAGCCTCATTATGTTAGGACATGTACTAAAATGCAGTAAATGGCAAACATACACTTTTTGCCTCAAAGCACTTACTTTTGATAGTTTAGCATAGATAAAAACATGATGTTGTATGTTACCTGATCTTTATAGTCATAGGCTATATTAATTTCAAAGCAAGACGTAAATGCAATTCTACTGGTTATACAAAATAATGAATTCAGAAATCACTTTGCAGAGTTTATCAGATTTATCTCTGCACTGAAATTTGGACTAAAATGTAGTTTGTATGGAGTAAAGGTAAAAAAAGTATGGAGTTAAACCATGAGTGAATTTGATCCATCCACCCACATAGAAACCCCCTTCCCCATTTTTAACTGGGTAGTTTAAAAAAAAAAAAAAAAAAATCTCTCTCTCTCTCTGTGCTATAAATCCAGTCTATGATTCTTACAGAAACTGAATATATTCAGAAGGCTTTCACATTTCACTTCCTATTTCCTGTCCACCAATATGGCTGCTTTGGGGGGAAATGTGTGAATGGTTCTGGTAGAGTAATGCTTTTTTTTTTTTTTTTTTTTTTTTGCTTTGCTTTTTTTTTTTCCTCCTGGAATGGGACTTCACTTCTGCTGCTTTTGTTTTCACTTAGGCTTTGACACTGTACTAAGAGAAGTGTTCCCCTCTTTATTCGCTTCTCCTCATCTCCATTGAATTCTGCTTGGCCAAAATATCATGTGTTCATGCGCCTAGTCTGTAGATTGTTGGTCAAAAAGATCTTTAATTCAGGAGTGATACTGGCTTACTCTTTATATGTGGGCAATACAAAGGGAAGTTTTTCAAACAGTTTTGTTTTTATTGCAGAATAAGGTGTGGGTAGTTCTGCCTTGCAGAAGAGCTTAGCCTGGGAAAACCTGATGTGGGAGGGGAGAAAGAAAAGATCGACAGTCATTTATTATGTGACGTCAAAGTGGAATAGTTCCAACAAAAAAACTTGTGGTAAAGCTTTCCAGCTGAATGTGAGCTGAAGGTCACGCAGTTGCCTTTGTGTTAACATAATAGTGTCAGCATGGAAGCATTGGTGAAGTACTGTGGAAGAAAGTCTGTTTGTATATGCTGCTTCTGGCAAGCATGCTTGCTGAAAAGGTACCCTGAAAGGGCCTCAGTCTGAGGTGGCTGAACAGACTGGTTTTGGCACAAGAGGCAAAGACAGTTAGAAAGTATCAGTGATAGTAATTTGAGTGAAGGCTCAGGAAATGGTGTATGAAATGCAAATCCATGTCTTTAAAGTTGACAGAAGATGCTCCAATAAATGTTTGAAGTAAAAGTCACTGTCCAGGCATTGTCATAGGACTGTAAACTGGCCCTTGTTTCAAGTTTGGCTAAGAAAAGGGTATCATTCTGTTCAGCTGTCACAAACACACTAATAACCTTCAGTATTGCAGAAAATCCGATGTAGAATGTGGCCGAAGGTTTCCAGTGTTCTAGTGCCTAAGTTCAGTAATCAGTAAAACACAGACAAATAAAATATTGTCATTTTCATTGCAGGGCATGTGAGCTAATGAGACACTTCTAATGCATTTCTTGGTTAGGGTAGGTTGGAGGGCAAATGTTAAACCAGTGTTCACTTTCAAATTTTGAAAAATGCCTTGGGAAACTGTTAGGATGTGTTTGTGCCAGCCAATGAAAAGGGATGGTGAAACCATAAAATGATGGACTAGACTGAAAAATGGTCATTTTAAGTAACCAGAAGGCTATTTATTTCACAGAACTGCCTCGTGTTAGATTTTGCATGTGCTTGCATCCAACATAGCCTATGAAGCAAAAAGTGTGCAGAGTGAAATAAAACTGGATGGTGTTCCTGGAGGCTTGAAAAGTTTTGCTGTAGCTATGAGACATAGCCATGAGCTGCTGCGGTGCGGGTGGAAAACAGGATGCAGATAAAAGAGGTCACATGAGTCTGTGGGGATGAGCAAAATTAACGTGCTATTTTTGAAGGAGTGTGCACTTGGGTTGACAGTTTGAAGTTGAGATCTTTCAGTTAAATCTTTGTTAAAGCAAGTTTCTTCTGCAGTGTGTACACAAAACTCAACACTGTAAAAAATTAAACTGATGAAAATCTCAGTCCATCTCTGACAGCATCTAAGAATCAGAGAGATGATGAAAACGAGGCAGTTTGCAGTGTCAAGGTGCACTGCATGTACAGGTTTCCATCTACAGGGACCCTGATCGCAACACAGAGTTAAATTAGAAATCAGTCTATTCTTTTTGACAAGTATCTATTTGGTAAATTATCATGTGCCAGTTTTAGTTATACAGTCCTTACTGCTTTAGTACAGTTTCTTTCAGGATTATATAAGACTGTTTACCTTCAAGGAACTTTGAGAAAGGTATAGGCTATCTGCAATACATGAGAGTGCAATTGTTGTTTCTTGTGCCAGATTGTAATCCCTGTTTCATTTGATGGTGTTGCACAAATAATTCTGATGACTTCAGGGAGATTTCTAACAAAAAGAAGAGTGAAGTGAATAAGGAAGCCTTAGTCTGGCTCTGTGTGGTTTATACTGCTTCTGTTTGAGAAATAAAGTATAGCAGTATACTCTCAGTGGAAAGAATGCTTCTCTGGGAACATAGCGGAAGGAAGAAGAGATTGTTTTCTTAATGGTTTGACAAATACAAGTTCAGAGACCATTCATTTAACATCGAGCTTTCATTACATGGACATTCCATGATTTCACTGTAGTATTTATAAACAGTAGTCAGCATTTCTAATGAATGCTTGATTCAGAAAAAGATTTGTGCTTATGAAATGTTTGTATAGTAACATGAACAGAGTTTGGCCAACCATATGCTTGCATGTGGAAGGCAAATAGAACCATGAAAAAAGCCACTCTGACTTTGGCATGAAAAATCCCACCCGTTTTCTTGTAAGGTTGTTTTTCTTCCTGTTCCATTATAAATCATGAAGAAGTAGCATTCACAGCACACTAGGTAAAAGTGGTGAAAATGTCAGTTGCAACAACAGGGAGAATCAAAAGAAATGTAACCATGGTTGGAAAGTTTAGCATTTACGAATGGATTAAATATGTGGGTAACATGCATTTACCATATGTTATATGTTATATGGGTAACATGGGTAAATACTCATAGCAAAATTTTGTCTTTGTCAAGATCTTAAAGGAAAACCAATGACTTGGAAGGTAACATTTGAAAGATGTTTTTTGTGTGGCATACCTTTATGAAGGGCTGGACAAGTTCTTAGGCACTTTTTTTTAATTCTTCTTGTACTTGATCCTTTCTCAAGCTGGACAGGTGGCAAGTGAGTTGACTTGATGCTTTTCCTTCTCCTTCTCTCCTGTGCATAAAATGTTTTTCTTGCCTCATACCAAGTAAGGGGTATAACTCTGGTAAACTGGCATTTGTAACTTAGAGACATTTAACCTGTTGGCGCTGTCTCCCAATGTATGCTTATTCCTTTGCTAGCTCCATTGGCCCAGCATAGCAGTCACAATATCAAGGATATCTTTTTGTTTAATACCAAAGATATTACTCTGATATTCAGACTGGGATTCTATGAGGCATTTAAGGAAACTGATTATTTGTTTTCTGCTGAAGTTCCAGTGGAATTTGGAACCCTTTGGTCATCTTTCAGGCATCCTGCGTGTAAACACAACAGAATCCATTTGCTGGTACGTCTCTGGGTCTCTGTATCACTAAGTGACTTCATAGGTCACCGTGGAGAGATTGCAATTCATCACGTCACTGTAACTAGAAAACTGTGAAGCTGGCTGGTCTCTGGCAATGCTGACAGTTTGGTATTGGTGGAGTATGCATTTTCAAATTATGACCTGATACAAAGGTTTATCCTGAACTTCAAAAGGCCTAGCAGGCCACATCAACTGGATTAGAGCATACAGGTTTCTGCAGACAGCAGTATGTAGTGGTGTCTTCAACCTAACAGCCCAAGTAAAAGATACACACAGGCTGATCTGGCACAGTGTTTTGGTGCAAAGCTGCAGCTTGTGATTTGGGTTTCCACAGCAAGGTGTTCTAACCACTATGCTGCTGCTTCCCCAGCAGCTGTGAGTTTTTCCTGGATTTCCATAAGGATGTACATCTGTTTTTCTCCACGAGCATTCCACCTTGCCTCTTTCTTTCCCAGATAAACACTGCATTTCCAGTTGCAGTGACAGAATGGTTTGGTGGTTTTTTTTTTTTCCCCCAAATTGATAAGATAAAGCTGCCTCTTGTTTGCTTGATAATGCTGTATTGTGCTTGGAATGAAAAAGTAAGAAAATGAAGTGCAGTGCACCTGAGTTCAAGCTCACATATTCATATTCATTTGACCACACCAATTATGTGTTTTGGTTTCAGTCTTTGGACCTTAATACAAGAATGTCAACTGAAAAGTTTAAAGATTTATCAAGCATTATGAGCATATCTTGACAGGATATTGAGACATACTTAATATGGTATGACCCAGGAGTGCTAGCAGAAGTAGGCAGCTGTATTTCAAAGGTGGATCACAGAGTTTGTTTTTTAAGATGGTTTCTGGCAGTCCCTAGGAAGATTAGGGTCTTAAGTCCAAGGTAAAAGCACATTTTACTGTGTCTCCATTACTATACAGGCAGCAAAATAGTATCCCTGGGCTGTGACTCTCCTCCAAGGATTATTCAGGACTGTTCTGTCAGTCTTATCTTTCACCATTCATATTAGGACAGTCTTCCCCTCCTGCGCTTTTGCTTCTGTATGTAGCTCCCACCTTTTAAGCTTGATCTTTAACAGTAGGGACTGTCACAGAAGATACATCTGACCATGTGCTTTATCTGTGTTAGAATGGGATCAGGGTGGCATCCATCATGTTTCTGTCTTTTTTCCTGGTTTCTGATGAAGGAAGTGTGGGCATATGGACCTCAGGAGAGCAACAGCAAAATGCAGTTACAGCCCTGTTCTGGATGGTGGTAGAGGGGAAGAATCACGGTTGTAGTTTGTTCCTGCTGTGCAGTTAGATGTTGCTGTGCAGTTAGACGTAGCAGCCTGTGCACATTCGCCATGACAAAAAACAGGTGGGACATGGTGGGATATTCCCTGAAATGGCATTTCTTGGCTTGGCGTGTCTACATGTAAGGCCGTGTTCCAGCCCTGTGGGAGTTGACAGAACCGAGGTTATATTAGGTCCTGGCTAGTGCTGTAGTAGTTCCCCACATGGGATTTTCTCAGGTTTTGTGCAAGTATCATAAACATCGCTGCAGTTTAAGACCTGGAAGGCGGGGCTGTCCTCAGACTGCCCAGTTTTTAGTACTTGATGTTCTCACGACTGCATCTGTGTTTCCTTAATTGTGACAAACAGACATACATTTGTGTGCTGTATTTGCAGACACAATTAAAGGAAGCAAAAGCATATGGTAGGCAGCAGTTTGAAAAGCATGCCAGTCTCGGTTTCAAAAGCAACTGTGCAGTGTTGTCTCATTGTCTTTCAGTGTGAAATAGACTCCATATTTTTAAGCTGCTTTTGAAAATGGAACTGAGGCCCATCTTTTGAAAAACGATTAAAATCATTTCAGCAGAACTAGGGTCCTATCTGGCTGGATCAGGGATTTTCAAAATTTCCCTAGACGTTTTGAAAATCTGGCCTCTTGGTGCCCTACATCATTTAGGGAGGAGGTACCTACCATCATGTTTCCCACTAGAAAATTAATCAAAATCAACATCTGATTCCTGCAGCTTTGCATTTGAAAATTTCCATTAAGGGCTCACACTGGCAATTGGGAAATGACAATCACAGAAAGGTTTAGCTAGATTTTTTTTCCTGCTTCAGAGTTTAGAGCAAGGTATTCCAGAGGAGGGAGAGGGAAGACTCTCTACCCTAACTCTGAAGTTACTTAATCCCCAAGAGGAAGGAAGTTTTCAGTGTACTGCACTTCTTGCATATGCTGCCTTGTTTGATTTGAGCTACTGCCAGATGCTGTTTTTAGTCTCCACTCAGTCCTTCTGCCAGGCTTTCACACTCCTCCTCCTCCTGTGGGCTTCTCTTCTATGGCCTTGTATTTATTTTCCTTCTTTCATCTCTTCTCTCATCAGATATTCTCATTTCCACTATTCTCAAACATACACCTTTTGTCACCTTATTTTATCTTCTTTCTCTGCTTGTTGCTGCTAGTCCATTGTCTAGCTTAACTTTCATGTCACCTGATGAGAGTGTTTTGTAGAACCTGGTTTAATGTCATAGAACAGGCATTTTGGAGGTCAAAAATACCAAGGGACCTGTTTCAGGGATGTGGGAAACAAAACAGTGCAGTGTTTTGAATTGGGCACATTGTTACACACAAAATTTTGTGTATGCCTCATGGTCACTGTTTGGGTTGTGGACTAACTGGTTCATTAATGGACACAGTAGTTGCGTAACTACATGCTGAAATAAGATGAAAATCAGCCTAGTAAAAATGCTAGTCATTTTTGAGAACAGAACCTTGCTGATGCGTCTGTTTGCATCAGTCTTATAAACTGTTTTTTTTAGCTGAAGCAAACCACCCTTTGGAAGTCTAATGTCTGTTGTCACAGTATCTCAAACCTCTACTGCTTTTGCAAATCATGCTTTCTAGACCTGCCTTACCAGTTTGCAGATTGAGGTTTCATGCTTTCCTTATGCCTGCTGGTGACATCGCTGTCACTATGGGAAAATGCAAGAAGCCTCAATGAGAAGAGTATTTCAATAAGGATAGCATTAAGAAGAGGGTGGGAGGGGAATACCATCCCCAAAAATTAGAGGTTTTAATGATGGAATGTTTTCTTCATTGTACCACAGTTCCCTCTCAGAAAAGTCGTCTTGGGAACCTGAGACTTGCTTTATCTTTGTGCATCTTCTTATTTCTTTCCACCTACTCATGATCTCTGATCTTTTTTAATCTGGATCTGCTCTGCATGTTCACAGGGAAAAGTTCTTAAAGGAAAGAGGAAGGACTGCAAGGACTGAGAAGTTAGCAAAGCTGATGGAGAGCAGGTGTTGAGTCATGCTCAACTGTGCAAAAGCAGTGAGAAGCAGTCTCCCAACCCTGCTGCCTGAGAAGAGCTGTCAAAGCAGAGGTGATCATGGCATGGTCTCACCTAGTTGTTAAATTTCCAGCTGCAGTGTGTTGCACTAGGAAATCTGGTTGAATGCAACCTGGGAGTTTCCCATGGCCCTTTCACCACAAAATGCACCTTCCATTTGAGATCTGGCTATGTTGCAAAAAAGAGCCATGTTCAAACATGTTATTGAGGGAAAGAACAGGAAGGGGAGTCTGTCTGAGTGAACCTTCCTTAGGAGCATTCAGAGTGGAACTGAGGAGCTTCAGCTCTCAGATTTAGTGGAGAAAGGAGAGATTCTGGCACTCTGTGAGAAGAGCTTTTGGGAGGACAGGAGTTGAGTAAATATTCATAGAATCATAGAACTGTTCAGGTTGGAAAATACCTTTAAGATCATCGAGTCCAACCATTAACCTAGCACTGCCAAGTCCACCACTAAACCATGTCCCCAAGCACCACATCTACCTGTCTTTTAAATACCCCCAGGGATGGGGACTCAACCACTTCCCTGGGCAGCCTGTTCCAGTGCTTGACAACCCTTTTGGTGAAGAACGGTATTGACATGTTTGACTTTTTTTGGAGTGCATTTTAGTAACATCTGTCAAGCTTCCTTTAAAAATACCCAGCCAGCTATGGCTTAACTGTGGATATTTTCCATACTTACTTCCCAGTGTAAGGAACTGGCATTTTATTTTCACAAACAAATCAACCAGCTTATTAGATTTATCTATCTGCTCATGGAAATGGAAACCCAATATGTTGAGTTTGTTCTCATATGCTTTGCCATCATAGCTTTCTGGTTGTCATCTAAGCTTTAAATAGTCTATTCTGTTCAGGTTTTGTGTTGCACTGTATTCTATAGAATTTCATCCCTGAAATTGCGCCCACCACTACAATATGTGCTAGCACGGGGTTGTTAGACTGTTCTCACCATGGGATCTCAATGCCTCTTCACTGTAGTCTATTTGGCTTCTTGCATGCTGCACCCCATGCTGTGGTAGCAAGCTGCCTGGATATTACTATACTGTGGTTCTTTGCACCTACCAAAGAGCATGAACGCTTATCAGGTGTCCTTAATAACACGAATCTGGCATTGCTTTATTTTCAACTCAGCTGTTTAGCTAAAAGAATGTGTTATTTAAAAGAAAAAAGCAATTTCACCTGAAAGTAAATGGCCAAATGGAATTTTATTTAGTGCTGACAATAGAGGCCATTTGCTGTTGATGATTGCCATCATGGCACGCTTTAAGTGAGAACAAACACACTACCCCCCTCCAATACACACAGGCCTTTTTTCCTAACAGATTTATTCATTAAGCATATGTTCAAAGACTACAGCTATTACCACTTTTAAATAGAACCATTTTTTCATTGCTTTTCATAGATACAATGCCACAGTGTTATGAAAAACCCATTAACGTTCCAGATTTAATTAACTACCATATTCTATTAAAACTCCTTTCTGCTCCAGCAGTTGTTTGACAATAGGCAGATAAATACTGTATGTTGGAGACTGACCTTCAAATGACAGTCCAAAGTTGCTGCTTTGCAAAGTCTTTAGCAGTTTGAATGCCTTTGTCTTCCCTATGTATATGTTAAAAAGGTCTCTTACTTCTGAGCCCAGAAATAGGAGGGGAGGTGCTTAGGCTGCAAGGCTTGGTCCCAACTTCCTTGCACAGGCAGCATTCCTGCTGAAATAGGTAAAAGTTTCATCTGACCAATTTTGCAGGCTTTCGGGAAGAGAGATGGCGCTCCTGAAAGACACTAAATGCCTTCCATTTTGTATGCCTTCTGTGGGAGACAAAGATAAATACAGAAAGCTTTTTCAGAATAGGTCATTTTTCTTTCTGTCATGTTCGTGCAGGGGCTCTCAAAATGGCCCCTTTTAGCACCCTGTGTGCTCACTGTACTGCCATGTGCTCACTGGTACTGGCACGTTCTGAATGTCCTTTGCCAGGACATTGAAGAGCCTGTGCTGTTTTCCATAGGTGAAAATGCTTGTGCGACACCTCTTAGGTGAAGCTTCTTTTGTTCTTGGAAGTTTTTCTGCATGCTACTGAAGTGCTGTTCCTATTGGATGCACATAGGGATTTGGTGATGCTATGTCTTTTCAGTTGGTAAGACCATTTCAAGATCTGTAGAGATGAAAGGATGGACATAATGTTATAATTATCCCCCCAAAGTAGGACTTGATATTTCCTTGATTCATCTTTTGTGTCTTTGCTCAGCATTTCTGAAATATATCACAGTGCTTCTACCTGGGCCATGCATAAAACATAGCTTGCTCTTGTCCATTCTGCTTATGATCTTTCCAGCTTAATTAATGCTGTCTTCAGGAGAAATGACCAAGAGAGTGTGTTGCACATAGTTGTTACAGGGAGTTGAGAGGTGCAAGGAAAAAACCTTAAGTAGAATCTGGCCCCTGTGGAGGAAGACAGAGGTGGGGTGGGTTTGAAACTGCTGCATTGGTCCTTAGAAGCTAAGATGAGATTTACAAGATTACTCAGTGCAGGTGTAACTTCTTCATGTTGAAGTCAAGTGTATACCTCAGTGTGGGAAGAAACTTGGTATGAGGCGTTTGGCATCTCCTGTTAATGCAGATGAAGTGTTCTGGATAGCATCGCAGGAATATAGCTGTGTGGATGAAATCTTGCTTCCCATTGACACGTACTGTCACCCACACTTCATAAGGAACACACCATGGAAGGCAATTGACTACCCGTGTTTCAGAATATGTTATATACACAGCAGTGTTTCAAGATGGAGACAGAACAGTGGGGCAACTAGGAGTCCATAAGGATATGTTTGTTGCCTTTCTGGTGACCTGAATTTTAAATGTTATGAAATCAGGAGCTCCTGAAAAGGAAGAAATGCTTTAATCAAGGCCTGAGAAAACAATGTTTTTGAATACCCCAATTTGTGTTGCATAGATGAGGTGGTAAAATAACTTGCTGTCTTTTCATCCTCAGAATAGGAGATAATGTGAGACCTTTTATACCTGTAGAGATGGGAGGTTTTAAGTGTACCTCCTTGGCAGGTCTGCCTACCACAAATGCGGCATACCTGCTTCCATGTAACGTCAGATCATATTCAAGTCCTCTCCAGAATGGTCTTGGTCTAAGGTATTGAAGAGCATTTCCGCACTGTTCGCTGGAGTACAGAACAAAAATCCCTGTGCTAGCTGATACCAAGCTGGCCCTGAAGCTAGAAGCAGAAATGCTACACTGATGCAAGGTTCAAAATGATGTCTCCACAGAACTTTGCTTACCACCTTGTGGACCTGCTGATTAATGTCAGCTCTTGCTAAGGTCACTCAGCATGAGGCTGTGTGGAGTGAGGTACAGTCACCGCAGATCAAGCAGAGCCTTGGGATGCATGTGTCCATGAGAGGTTTGTTTCTTTGGATTGTTTTGTAGAGTGAAGCTCATGACTGCAGGCAAGTGATGCAAAATCCTCCCAGAATAATTGCAAAGCTCATCATCAGTGTGTGCTTTTTTCGTCTCGCCTTCTCTGACATAGATCCCTAACAACTTGTGCGTGTCTGCTTATCTATCTAGACAAAACATTGCTTTGTGCATGTTCCCTCACTGGGAAGAGGATGAGAAGGCAAGCTGTTGTATTTTTTTAGTTCGCTGCTTAAGGCTGTGTATTCATGTTGATTGGCACAGTATAGGAACCCATGTAGACTAGACACAAGTAAACAAGGTGGACTGTTACCTTCCTCTGTGTGCACTGTTCACTTTTTGTGCTGCTATGTGGTTAGCTAGGGAGAAGGAGAGATTAATGAGACCATTATGCTTATCACACTTTCATAACCTAAGCATGCCCCTAACATGAAGGGACTGTAGTTATAGAGATAGCAGAGCACTGGACTGGAAGCAATGATATTTAATTGTGCAGGCTTTGCATTTGGGCCCATAATGGAGTAGCCCTGGGTGGAAATAGCACTCTGGTACAGAGATAAAATTGAGTGTGGACATCCTTTTTCTACATGTCCACACCCTTATCTATACAAGTGCTTATTCTGGAGCCTAAGTTATAGTATCTGAATGATACCATTGCTTTCTGAGGAAGCCAAGCAGTGCAAGCATAGCCTTTTTAAATGCATGAAAGAAAGTGAAATGCTTATACTTGGGATAGTACCCTTGAGGCATATATCAGGTTTGTGGCTGAAGATGATTTTTGAGACTCGTCTTGATATAATTTACTTTGCTTAGGAAAGAGAATGTCTTTGAAATAAATGTTGAATGTAATAGTGGCTTTCCTAAATGTTTTTGCTGGAGGCTCCAGGGCATAAGATTTTAGTCACTCTAGTAAAGCAGGCTATACCCAAATGAACGACATCAAAATATTCACATTTGAACCTGGCAGGAAGCCAGCATATCACCCATCTGCTTCAAGGTGCAAACCCTCTCATTCACTGGAGCAGAAAGCAATTTTATTACCTACAGGACACCAGGATAGTAAGTCACTGAAGAGAAATTGGAAACACACAATGGTATTAGCATTAGAACTGTAGAAGTTACTCATTTATGAGAAGAAATACGCTTTTTTCCAAGCAATACGAGTGTGCTAACACCAATTCAAATGATAGTAGTATGACTAATAAATACTTTTAAAAGTGCATGAAACCAGAATGTGCTTGTTTCTTTTAATTGTCAGATTCACTCTTGCATCACAGGGGCTGTTTGATTGGTTTTAAATTACTGCTGCTATTTTTTTATTATGCATTCAGGCACTTTTAAGTATATCCTGTAGTTAAAGGCTAAAGGCACAAAAATTGTGATTTGGGTTTGGGAGGGTAGAGTTGGTTATCCTGTTTCAAAAAGAGAATTCAACCCTGTATGTCTCAGTCTGCATCGTTGTTGTGCTGCTGACAGTTCTGCCTGGCTATGTTGTCTGTTTAAGGCTGATTCATGAGCAGTCAAAAACGTAGCTCTTTAACTGTGGAATTACAGAGCTGCTTTGTGGGTTTCCATTTTCAGTGTTAGGGAGTTTGCAGGCTGGGAATAATTCGGGACAAGCAACTCCACTGAAAGTTAAGTTGCAGTCTGTTTATGAAAGCTCAAGGTACCTCCAAAATTATCACCAGGCACTTGAAAACTTTCACTGAAGAAAAAAGCATAACAAAGAAATGTATTCTTTGTTAAAAAAAAAAAAAAAATTGCATCTAATTGTTAAGCAGTAATCAAATGGACCTTCTGTAAGGGATTTAATAGAAAAGGAGGAAAGAGCCTTGTGCAAAAAAACAAAGAGAAGCTTTGAATAGAGCCCTGATTGAAAGATGGCAAATGCTAATTATGTGTGGGTGTGATAGAAGTTAATATTCACTGTCTCTGCCCACTAAGGGTCTGCATTCACTTTTTAAGAGCTGTAATTTGACACCATATTTCATATTTTAATTGTTTCAAAGCAAACACTGCTCTAGGGACCCTAGCTGCCATGAGAAATAGCGTATCTTTTAACCTGACATGTTTTGTAGGAGAAAAGGAAAAAGGACAATGCTTAACAACACATCTTGTGTTTAAGACCTGTAGGCATTAGTAGAGCCATTAAGAATAAACCTCTTGTGTATTTGATTTAATAGTGGGAGTACGATTTATATGTGGACAAGGGCATAACTAATCTTGCATTGGAAATTAAGAGCAACTCCCCCATTATTAGTAGAGACATAGCAGTTTATAACAAGTATTGGAGGAGAATCGGACCCCAGCAGATGGTACAGTAGCTATCATATACTTCCCATATGGTTGCTTTATCTGACAGTCCCTTATTGCTTCTGATGGCTCCTAGCGGTCAATCTTTGCTGAACTGGGAGGCCTGTCTTTCTAGAGCAGAGAGCCTGATGATTTTGTTTTCTTCTTGCTCCCATGTGAGACTTGCACCTGATCTAGAGTGGTGTCAGCCAAGTGTATTGTGAGATGCTTTGCCCTTGCAACTCTGTTTCATATGAATTATTATGGACTGGAGATTCAGTGAGATGATCAAATAAGTTACTTTCTCTCTTACTAGATGGGCTAGGTATATTAAGCAGCCAGTAACTCTGTGTAGGACTCTAGGTCTGGGAGGAGTGCTGTCTTGAGCATCTGGTTTCTTCCAGGAAGGAAGATTTTGACAGCAGCTCAAATGAAGTCTCCCAGTCTCGCCCTTCACTGAAACAAAGTCTCTGGTGGCAGGCTGCATCCTTCCCTCTTCAAGGATGACTTTATAATCCTGTCTTGTACTTTTGATTGTTTGAAACAAAAAAACTTTATGGAGGCAGGGAACTTTGAGAAGGTTTTGAGTTTTGCTTTTTTCTTTTCCGTATTTCTTTTCCCCTGCATTTATATTTTTTCATGAACTATTTCTTGAGCAACACAACGATGAGCCACTCTAGGAGGTGGGGAACTGGAGTTGATACAGAAAGACAGGTTAATGCGATGTCATTAAACTCTTCTCAGACTGGTTTTTGTCTTTGCACTTCAGGCCTGTGCAGCGCAAGCATGTTTTCAAACAAACAGACTTGCACTAGAAGAATTACTGAGAAGCAAGGCTGAACATTACCTAAGAACAGACTCTTTCTCACAGGGAAAAACAGACTTACTTTTTGAATTGCTAATTCTGCTTAATAAAACAAAGTCCTTATTTAGTCCCTAACAAACCCCCAGTTTTTCTACTGAATACTAACAGTAGCAGTAGGTTGAGAATTAGTCTGAAAATTAATCACAGTTGTCCTGGTTTAGTTTGAAAGTCAGTTTCAGAAGCACTTTTTCAGATCATTGATTTAATAAACTAGGAAGCTTCTGGGCATTTTCTTTTTTTCATGACCTATAAACTGTATTGTCCAGAAATCTAATTATGGAAAAAATTACTACCTTGATAATTTAATTAAATGTATGTTTCTATATGTACAGCCCAACCTGAGAGCAATCTGGACCCTCTATAACCATGATAAATGTGTATCCCGTCACTAATAGCAGAGTCCCTTTTCTATGTAAGAATTTAATAGGTAGTAGGAGATGTTGGCTCCTGTTATGCTTGGGTTTTATGGAAGCTGAAGGAAAATGGCTAAGATTTTCTCTTCATCTTCTTGAATGATGGAAGTTGGGGCTGGTGGACATTTCCTCTGCAGCAACTCAGCTGAAGATGCCCTTGGGAACTGGGACCTATCCAGATGGTATTGGCACTTATCATTGTGACACTTCCCTGTGGCAGTTAGTCAGTTACTACACAGTACCTGTTGGACTGTTGAAAAAAATCACAGCAGCTTGAAAGCTCTTCTAAATCACAGAAAAGAGAGAAAACCTTAAGGCCTGGTCTGAAGCCTGAAATTTGCAGAACATATCAGCAAGCACATAACATCAGTGACTGAGAGGGATTGAGAGTCAGATGAGGTTTGCAACTTGTTTGCTGGCCAGTCTCCTCTTGTAGACGAAGAGGGGGAAGTAATTTGTCTCGCAGTCTGAGATTTCTCTTTCCTTTCTAGCCGCTTGCAGGCTTGCTTTTATGTGACCCTGCAGTATCATAATAATGGTCCTAGGTGAACATGAACATTTTTTCTGCCTTCACCTCTTTTTCTCTCCTCCCACCCATCCCAGATGAAGTGGCAGGTGGACTGAGTGGGAGCAGTGTGAAAATGAATGCAGAGAAAATGTGTGACTCAGCAGTTCAGCAGGGAGCTGCTGAGTGGAAAGGCAACTCTTCTCCTCACGCACTCTGGCATCAGGTTCCTCTTCCCTCAGAGATGAAAATAGGCCATTTATGGATGGAGCTGTGCAGCCCGCCAGGAGGGAGAAGGGGCTGCATATTCTTCTCGGCAGAACTTATTCAAGTAGAGATGAAAGTTTCTTTTCCAAGTTTGTTAAAAATGTTGCTAGTGAAAGGGGAGAGGCATTGGACTAGAAATACTTAGACCTTGGTTTGCTGCCTGGCTTGCTCACAGGTTTTCTGCATGACTTTCCTCCTTGCTTCCTTTTTCTCTTGATGTGTCTTTCTGTTTTGGTAATCAAAGCTTGGCTTCAGCAGCAGCCAGATTCTACCAGCAGAGGTTGAAAAGTGCAAGTCTCCAGTGCTTTTCCTGACTTGTAGATGACACCCGTTTCCCTCTCTGCACTGTCGTTTCAAGAACTCCACAGAGAATGTTTGCCTTTCTCAGAATGAAGACTGCTGACTTTAAGCATGCTAGCTGCCATTCATGGGCAAGCAAGTGCAAAAGAAAATTGATGATATCTGTGAGTTGTCCTCTGTCACACTGTAAATTAACCTTTCTCACTCAATATTTAGGGAGGAGACATTGCAGTGTCTTGCTAAGCAGTTTTGTAATGATGCAAAAAGTTGTGGTATTTCATTATCAGTTTCTGTGTTTTTCTTTTGGAAGGGAGGACTGAAGTAGATTTTTCTCTATAGACTAAGCAACAGCAGGTAGACACTTTGTATCAGTGGTCGTACTTACTAAAAGCTCAGTTTTAAAGCTGTAGTGTGCATCATTGTCACCACATTTTCCAGACTTGTGTTCCAGAGTTTGATCTTTCAGGTGAACTTTTTCTCTTTTGGCTGGTGTAAATAACACGCAAAAAAAAAACCAACACACACTACCTCCACCCCAAAAAACCACCACCAACAACAACCAAAGCCAAAACCCACAAACCTATATGGGAAGGTGTTCCCTTGAATCTTCAGAGAGCCTGAAACACTATCACTTGAGAGCTCTTGAGCAGCTACGTTTCTCTTGATGGGCCTATCAACCCAGGAATCAGTGAATTAAATACCAATTCTTGGTTACTTCCAGTGTGATCGTTTTAGCAAAAACGTGCAGCTTTTCCAAATAGAATCCCTGAAATTTATAAATTTCAGTTGTTCCCCACACAGCTATGAGTACCTGTAGCTTGGCCCCACTAATTCTTATGGTCCAGGGTAGATACACTTAGTGCAAACTGAAAGCATTAGAAATCATAAGCTGAATTTCATCTCAGAATAAGTAACATAGGAGACTGACAACCAGGTTGCTGATATGTAGACTGAGTCTTGATGAAGTTTTCCATTCCTCTGTAATGTATCAGAGATGGTAGTTACAGCTGCTTGGACCTCTTACTTGGATTAATGGTATGTCAGGCTTATTTCTTCTTTAAGCTCTGTTACACAGAGAGGAGAATGAAGTCTGCAGTTACAGTTTGCAGTCCAACAAAGGACCACTGGATGAATCTAAGTGGCTTCCAGTTAGATAACAAAGTGATTTTAGAATTGCTTTGGTGCCTTGCAGTGTTTAGTGGTAAACTTAGTGGGATATGTGGATCTGTTGTTGCTAGTGTTCGAATTGAGCTGTCTGGTATCTTCTGAAGTAGCTCTCTATGTGGTTTTGCATTATAAATGCAAGATCTACCAACAAGTTCTTGGCAGCTAAAACTTGGGACTTTTTCCAGAGTGGAATCAGAAGTATTGAGGCAATTACATTGTTGTAAATCCCCTCTATCTCCAGTCAGGCAGTAGTAGGTAGCTGTAGGGTGCATTTGAGAATGCTTTTCTTCGTAGCTCTTAATCTGGATACTTTTAGGGACAAGATGCTCTCCTCCCAGTCAAAGTTTTTTTCAGCCATTTGGAAAAGGTAGATGTATCGAACTCTTGTAAACAGAGCAGGTTGGGGATCAAGTACAGTAGAAGTAGTCAGTACCATATCGTGACTGGGAAGGTAAAAAAAAATAAAAATAATGGAGGAGCCAGAGAGAAAGAGCTGTCGTCTTAGGATAACAACAAGTGTTGGAAATAGCATTCGCAGCTTTCAACAGAGCTCATTAGATCTTGAGTGTCATTTTTAGCATAACTTGTCAGATGAGTTAGGAGTGCAGAGAGCATCAAGAAAAACTAAGTCTTTCCTAGGTGGTGAATTGTATCCATCTGTAAACAGTAATGATGCAGTTTCTGTCATTATGTTTAGCTCCTTAATATCTGAGACTGGCTGGTTATAAAGAAGTTCAGTAAAAGTTTGAGTTGTAGAATAGTGACCCACCAGTTGATTTCCTGTGGAGAGAGGAATATAAGTACACAAGCTTTGTTTGCCGTGCGAGTATGAAAGGTCCCTTTCCTCTTACCCACTTCCTCCCGTACCACTGCAGTGCAAAAGAAAGATTGACTTTTGGTCCAAAAGCTAATTATTCTCTTTCCATCCTTCTCATACTGCAGTGGCAAGCAAAAAAGAGAATGTCTTCTCAGCCAATACCTTTCTCCTAAAGCTCCATTCTTTGATTAGATGAGCTGTCTCTTTACCCTGCAGCACAAGCTACCTCTAATTCATGTGCACTCTGAGACAGCTCATTCAGCTTTTATGTGCCTTGCCATCATCTGGACTTCCCTGCAATCGGTGTGTCTTATGACCTGCAGATTTAACAAAGGTCTTGACCAGATACGTGAAGTACAGTGCCAGGTCTATGTCCTGTGTGTGCAATTTAGGTGCGTGTGAAAATAAGCAATTGATTTGCACACTCATATCAGTAGTATACATTCATCTACTGTTCTCTAATCAATAGCAGGTCTCCCTAGCAGTTAGATGGAAGTCAGAGACAGTGATTTCAGTAGGCAGTTGCATTTTGATATCTGAAGATGCAGAGGCTATACCTGGATTTAGGACTCTGGTGTGAAGTGTTGGTAATCTTGATGGAGGTGAAGTGTTGCTGGCATGTTCACACTTTGTAACACTTCCACACTGGGGTCCCTTCCTATGGAGTAAATTCCTGCCATGCACAGCCATCGTGAAGATATAGACAGGTTCAGAGGGATATGGATCTCCACACACGTAAAACAAATATGGGACAATGCAGCTGAGCTGCTGTGGCGTGTTGACTGCTGCAGCTTGAGAGTTGGCAGAACAGGCGAGGCCTGTTTTTTGCTCATATCTTGTGTGTCTGGCAGGTAGTTCCACAGAGCTTGGGGATTCCACCACGAATGAAGAAGAAGCCACCATTAACAAAATCTGTATTTCCCAGTGAAAAGGCAGTATCACCCAATCCCCCAGAAGCATAATTCCCACAGGTGCAGTGTGATGGATGTAAGTAAAAGTCTAATAGCTCTATGAGCACTATATTTTCATTACTGAGGTACGTTTTATTTCTCTTATAAAAATCCTTCTGGTAAGGAACAAGTCTTTTTTTTCATCTCAAAAATAAATTGTTAAATTAAGTCTGCCAACGGAGCTGTGTCAATTCCTTGAGTGTTAGCACCCATGCATCAGAGAGGACACAAGTTCCTTTTAAAGTGCTAACTTCACTAGGAAATACAGCCAGGATATGTGGTCGGGGGGTGGGGTGGGGTGTTTGCTTTGTTTTTCTCTGAAGGCTCTAGGTATGAATCAGTTGAGTTACAGAGCTGCTGATGCCTCACCCACGGCAGCATTCGATTGGATCATGGCATGTTTGTTACTGCAAGGCATTGTTGACTTATTTATCATTACTACAGTGACTTTTAGTGTTTCAGTTAAGTTACTCTAAGCATATGTTTTTCTGAGAGTGTATATAGCTATTCACGTTTCATTCTTCTGCCCTTTATGTACCCACATGTGAAGTCAGAAAAAGGAAGAGATGGAGGCACAGGGGCTTTAAAATGGGCATTGTCTGAGTTATGGAAGCCAGCTGTTACCTTGTGCATGAAGAAAGATGTTTCCCTGTATAGATTATTCCATAGCAAAGTGTTGTGCCATTTATTTTTGGCAGCTTGTACTGGTGGCTACGTTTAAGGAAAGTATACAGGATAAATGGATCACGGGTCTGATCCAGAAAGTTCCTTTCCCTGAACAGCAAGAATGTGGTTAAGTTTATGGTGCTGTTCTGAAATTTCAAGTTGCTTTAACAAGCCATATGGCTGCTACAGATGTCAGAGACCTTTTAATTCTTCTGCCAAAGGGATTTTTCCAGCAAGCATAGCCCTGCATCAAAGCAGAAGTACTCATGGAACTTGAATCCCAGTCTCCATGATGCAGGAATTCAGGAGGATGTCACATGGATGTTAGATTTCACTGTCAGTCGAATCACTAGCAGAGAAGAGGCTTAATTCACTCCTCCTGGATGTAGTCATCCTTGTCAGCTGTCTCAAGACCTTTTAACTGACCTTGACACAAGAAAACTTTACCGATGTCTCACTCATTTATTACCTAATCTATGCACTGAAAGAAACCAGGGCCCATTAGGGCAAATAATACAGGAATATAGGATTGCAAGATGAAGTGTGAATGGTAATTGAAGTATTGTTTAAAGCTGACATAGTTAAATCAATAGAGAACCCTCGTTGGGAATCATATATTTGTAAAAAATCTCATCTTTTGTTATGTGGATTAGCAAATTTTTGGGTGGACTTTAATTAATCCAAGGCACTTTCTTTGTATACCCAAGACATGAATCTTAATTTATACATTTATATGTATGAATTCAGACAGCTCTCCATTGTTATAGTTCTTGACCCTGTGCCCCCATTGCTTTTACTCTATTAGTGAAAATATCTGTTGATAACAGCTGAACTGTATCAATTCAGCAGAGCTGGAATCCTGAACTCCTAGGTCTGTAGACCAGATCTCTACCTTATGCAGTGAAAAAAATTGAAAGTAGAAGTAGTCTATTGTCCTTCATATAGGGCAGTCATGAGAAGGAGAATGTGACTCCTGCAATTGTACAGCTGTTGCTAGACAACACTGGAATACTGGGAATTGGGCCTCTGGGCTGTGGAGAGGCGTAGATCCCCATGGTTACAGACACAGAGCGGTCCCTTAACTTTGATGTCTTTGTTCCACAAGGCGTGTGGTTAAGTGGCCTTCACATCGTCGTATCAGAGTCAGGGTTCTGTTTCTAACCTACACAGAAATGACCTTGTAAAATCTCAGGCTGTTAGAGATACGAAACAAAGAAGTTCTGTTTACCTGCTGCATAAGACAGGTGAATGAGCTTTTGGTCAGTTAAAAAAAAGGTCTTCTGAAATATGAAACATTGTAACTTATAAAAAACAGTTAAAGCTGAGCTTGAAATCTGCATTCCCTAGCTCCTTGTTCTGGTTGTCTTCCCAAAGATGTTTTAGTTCTGCTCTGTGTGTATTTTATCTTGAGCTTTGGGGAGGGGTATCCAAGAAAGGAAGTAGTCAGGATTTGGAAAAACAGTAAACAGGTTCATTAGTCATTCTTAGGAACAGCCGTGCATTATTTAATGCAGATAAAGGAAAAGTAGGACTTAAAACATGCTTAGTGAAAACGGAAGGTTAGAGACTTCAGGAGCAAGCCATAATAAACTGTATGTAAATAGATATTTTCTTAAGGGTTGTATCTCAGACACAGGTGTATGTCTTTTTGTATGGATGGCAAAAATAATTTCTGACATCAAGATTCTGTCCCTGCTAAATTTCAAATTCCTATTCCAAAACACAGAGCATAAACATCCCACAAAAACAGGAGAAAAAAATTAGGAAACATTAACAAGGGTTTTCCCCTCAGTTCTTGTCCAAATCCAGTGAGACGTGAAGCAGTTTGGAAGCTTGAAAATTTTCAACTTTAACTGTTAAGTTTTAACACATTATATAAAATGAAAACCAAGGTCAGCCTTGAAAGTATTTAGGCAGCCTTAACTGTGGCTGCTTAATGTGGCCACTGTGCTGTCCTGGAGAACTTTGAGTCCAGCTCTATGTAGCATGGTATCAGAAGTCAGGTGTTAAGCATATGGTCAGTGTCCCTGGTCACCAAGGACTGCATCTAGGCTCTCTGTGTTTCGGGGGGAGGGGTGTTTGTCATGGACTGTAGATTACCAGTTGGAGCCTGGGGGACAGAGAGGTAGAGCTGCCATGATCTTTTGAGCTATATTGCAGAAACTGTCTGCTTTTCTTTGAAAAGTGCTATTTTCAAGGTGTTGTCTTCCAGTATTAAAGACATATAGATGAAAGTGAAGGAAGCTTCACCGCTGTGAGAAATACAGCCTGGAATTGTTGACACTTCTGATTTTACCTTTTTAGTTCCATATTTTTCCATGTTTTATTGACCTGTATTTAATATGAAATTTTGATAGTGTTTATGCAAATTACTGTACTGTGTCCTTCCTGGCAAATAGTCAGTTAATTTCAGCATATACCTGTGGTATGACATACATGGGTATATGTCTGTGTAGATGTACATTCGCTCTGTTTCCTAAGAAATACCTGCGTAAAGACAATTAAAATAGCTACATATAACCGGTTATACCCAGCATGCCCTGCTGCGGCCACTACCCATCATAAACTGACTGGAGATATTTTGCAAATGAGAAACCAGTAACCTGAGCTCCTGGGGAAGTACCTGATGGTACCTTGCAGGTGCTCCTTCTTGTGTCTCTGGGTCTCCCCAGTCATTACACAAGGATGACTCTCTTGTTGCTTGGCAGCTGTGAGAATGGAGAATGTTGTAGAGGAAGCCATCAGCATTTCCCAAACACCTTTTTCTCTTGTGCAGGGATGGCTGTCCTAAGGTCTGTTTCAGTGAGGGGAGGGAGAACAATCACAGAGTGGGAATAAGCATCTCATGTTCCTGTCCACCATCACATTTTTGTATTTTAGAAATCAAAACAGGATATTTTCATGAATCCTTACTGTACTAACGGCCAGACCCTCAGCTGATAGATGGATCCTATGGTTCATTTGCCTAATTAGAGCTGCGGCTAGTTTATGGATGCTTATCTGACTTAGAGTTACTATTGTGAGATATTTAGAGAAATGTCTAATGAGAGGAACATTTTGTAGAAACCTGACCTCAAAAGAACATGTAAGGGCCAACAACGTAGCCTTTCCCTGGGGCACAGGGGGCTGGCTTAGGCTTAAGGCTATAGTGTTGTACGTAGGGCAGCCTTGGGGCTTTCCTAATGTGGAAAGATGTAAATCAGTAGTCCTTAGGTCAAATGGGTCAGATCTTTCACTCCTTTTAGCTTGTAAATTGATTTATATCCACACAGTCTGTGTTCAAAATACTGTTACTGAGGGACTAGCCACTCCAGTGCATATTTCCACTGAATGAAATAGCATTACAATGTTATTAAATAGCTCTTGAGTATGAATTCATCCAAGAAGTAGGTTATTAGAATAAAGCCTATTTTATTAGTGCCTTAGGACACTAAGCCGAAATCCAGAGCCCTTGAGCACTATTCAGACACATAACATGAAACAGTCTCTGCCTCAGAAATTTATAATCAAATTAGACAAAGCAGACAAATAAGGGGAAATAGAGAAATTGAGGCAGGGGGGGACAAAGTGGGTTCTCTGCCACCATGTAGCCAGGAAGTGTGGAGCTAGGAAATAGCACAGATGGTTTCTTTTAAAAAGTAAAAATGAAAAGGTGCAGCAATGTAAATGAGAATTTATTAACAACAAAGCCCAGAATCTGCACCTCCGGAAAGAAAGGGAAAATAATTTATCCGCCTACACTGACTTTTTTTCTGACGAAGGCAGGTGAATACAGCTGCACTAATAGAGTGTGACGCTCACAATCCTGAGCTGCACTTACTGATGCAGAACTGAAAGGTAACCACGTCTCTAGGAAAACAATAGCCGTTGCAGGCTCTGCGGTGGTTGCAAGGGTTACGTACTACTCATTCCCTGCACATGTCTTTTTCACGTGAAGGTCTTTGCAATCCAGCTGTTATGGAGTCAATGGATGAAGCCGAAGGACAAGAAGGACAGCTGAACAGGAAGGAGCAGTCCCTGAAAACCTCCCAGAAAACTGCACTGCTTGGTTGGGCTGCCCGGTGGAATGGATTAATGCCTGGAGACAGCATGTATCTGTTTGTCCTCTCACAGATACTGGTAAGGCAGTTTGTCATTGGTTTGAAATGCTGGGACCCTTCTTTTAAGCTTTGTTGGCTTGGGAGGTTTCCTCCTCGTTCATTGTAGATGTGGCAATGGACATAGCTGCAGTCCTCTCATTTCTGCAGCCACCTCTCACAGCTGCCTTTTGCAAACAGCCCTTGCCTTATGATGTCCCAGACTCCCATCCCATTCCCTTCCCCTCTGCAAATGCCTCCTTTGCCAAATGACCCATCTCCCAACAAATCCATCCTCTGTAGCTGCTACATATGGGGGTAGATAACTACCTTGTTAAAAAGTGGATTGGGAGGTGTATCCTTTAAAGTTGCAGTGTGCCCTTCATGGTCAGGGATGAGGGTATACCTCTCTGTGAGGGTGTTAAATATAGCATCATCACTTTTGTAGTTTTATGTTAACTGTGGTGTGTGCAGCAACCTTAAGTGGTTCAAATGAAATGTTTCAGCATGCGTATGCTTGTGTGTGTGTATCTGTTTATAGGGATACCTGTGTGAACATGGCTATTTGTGAGAGCTTTGCATAGCATGAGATAGGCCTTATTAGTCTTTTAATAACATACAAAATTCATTGAATTACCAGTTGTGATCTAAAAGTAATAATGCTGAAAGTTCAGAAGTCAGAGGTATGTGTTGCTCTTTTGATGTACAGGCTACCATGGGCAGTCCTTTTGCTAGTGTAGAACAGAGTAAGCTTACTTAACTTAGTGATATGCATCTAGCTAATGGTAGCTGAGCATTTAGCATTCAGTCTTTCTTCTTCTTAAGCTACAGCCTAGAAAATACCTGACAACTTAAAGCAAAAATGTTGGTCAGCATGAGATCAATGAGAACTAAATTAGTTAATTATGCAGTCTTGAAATGAAAATGTATGTTTGTATAATGAGATGCTCATTATGTATTTTCTGATTGATTACACAGCTTCTCTGCATGATGCTGTGGTACAGCACTTACGGGACCATCCCAGCAGCTCAGAATGCCTTTGACCTGCTGTCTTACCTGCTTACCCCATTTAAACAGTTTTTGTCAGATCAAGGGGAGGTAAGTCCCTGTACTCCTCGCTGATTATATAGTTGATGTCAGTAACCTTGGGTGGTGCTTCTAGTATCTCTTCTGATTAAAAGTATAATATACATGTACTTCATATAATATAGCAACTGCTGCGTTGTATGTGTGTCCTGAAACGGTGAAAAGAGTTTTCTGAAAACAGATCCATATTTTATCTTCAAGATACAGGGCTGAATTTTTGGCTATGATGTTAGATCAGCACAGCAGATTTTTCATAATGTGCAAATGATTACAAATGAAACAAAGCAATAAGAAATCAGCCCACTAAGGTTTAGTCCACAGTAAAGGGAGAGCTGGAACTTAATTTATTAGGATGGATAGAAGCTTAAATTCTGGAAGACTGGATCAACCCACATAAAGGGTGCAAATCACAAGATACTCAGTCACAAAATTCTATTTTTGTTGAGTGTTTAGAGCATACCTATGTGCAGTAAAAGTATTTCAGGGGTACTAGGTGTACAGATTCAGTTATATCTACAAAGCTTCCCCAGTAAAATTGCTTAGCTTCTCACCATGACATAATGACACGTATACCAGTATGATTCATCTGATAAATTACTGGGGTAATTATACCCAGTGCAGATTCCTCTGGTATGGACAGAACCTTAATTAAATGGTGAGCAGCTACTTTCATAAATCAGGCAAAATATATTAGCTATCAGAATGTTTAGATTCATTGTACATAATCTTTGTAGCAGAGGCTGTGCAGTACAAATAGGAAATCTGACTCAGTGCCTCTTGTGGCTGAAGTACAGTGGAGACCGTTTTCCGTGTTTGCTTAACAATGTTTATGTGCTGCATGTCACCTGCTCTTTTGTTTATTTGAAAGAATCACTTTTTCTTTGACCTTTCTTAGTTTATTATGCACAATCAGAGCTCTTCATAGAGCATTGCCTGTATCTTATTTGCAGTGGGTCAATCATTAACAAATTGTTCCTTACAGAAAATCTTGATTTATAGGATTTTGACTTAAAATAAGTGTTCAGTGTGGAGGCAACTGATTCCTAGAATGCACCACAGGAACACCGCAAGTATGACTCTAT
Source organism: Platalea leucorodia (assembly GCF_965183815.1). Classification (NCBI taxonomy): domain Eukaryota; kingdom Metazoa; phylum Chordata; class Aves; order Pelecaniformes; family Threskiornithidae; genus Platalea; species Platalea leucorodia. The sequence continues at coordinate 56,944,362 of NC_138829.1, forward strand.
GCAGATGTTCATGCATTATCTTTGAGGACTGTTTATTATAGCACTATTTACAGTGCAAATTTAGACTTGAGAACAGTAAAGGCAAAGAAATCTTCTGATGTTAAAATAAGCAAATGAAAGCTCTTAACTCTAAATTTCTCTTTAGCTGTACTAATGGTTCAGAAACAAAGTAGAAGTCCTTGCCCACCAAAGCCCATTAGAATTGTATTTTGCACCTACTAATGAGAATAGGCTGAACTCTAAAGTACTTAAATATGACTAAGACACCAGAGTGAATTTCACTGCTGGTGCTGTGAATGAAACTGATGATATTTCACAGAATGTGTAGAAAATGTAGAAAAGTCCTCTGTGGTTGGCTTCTATGTAAGGACCCACAAACATGGGAACAATAGTAAACTTTCTTCAAAGCCCTTTGCCACAGTATAAAATTACACTGACTGTGGCAATGAAAGGCGGGTCTAGGCTGCAAAATTGAATCTTGGATCCAGATCTCAATTTTGGCAATGCATGAGGGTAGGAAGCAGATTTCCTGTTTGCCTTCACAGTGAAATCTGGTTTTTAGACCTTTTGAGATGCTGGGCCTTAGAGATGGTTTCAATTTCAGTCTTCTCCAAAGCCTGGCATTTTTCTCTTGGTAGTGGTGGCTTTTCCATGGCCAAGAGTATGGTATGACTAAATCTACATCGGAAATCCAAGAATGAATACACAGTTTGCCAAGAACATGCATGCAGACGCTATACGATGCCCCTAAGTACTTTATGAATCATTATCGATTCTGTTGTTTCACAGGACCTGACTAGAATTGGGAGCATTGTGGTATCATACATCCTGCTGTCTTTAGCTTCTCTAGGACTGTTATTTGTAGGATCTCTGGTAAGTTATGATGCTGTGCAAACTATATTCATGCCCTTTTTCAGTGAGTTTTAATAAGATGTCTAATTTACCCAAAGTTGTTGATGTTATGCCCAAGTTGATTGTAAAGCAACATCTTTGGGGCTATTTCTGTATAATTACCTGCTTGCTTTACACAGAGGAATCACGACTACACTTACCCTTACTCAGTTTCTTGATGAATCGGGGATTACACTGATGGCTTTTATTCTTTCCATCCACAGATGGGCAAACTATTTTTACTTAAATAGAAAGGATGTGGTCCAGTAGTGGGACCATCTAATATTGCTGCCTTATGAATTGCCTGCAGAGCATCCATTGACTTAAGTGGCAGAAATAGCTGTTCCAGAGCACCAGTGTACTTGTGAATGTAATGCCCTTGTTAGATGTAGGCCAAGGCCCCAGCTGCAGAACAAGATTAGTGGCGTGACTACAATTAAATCTAGTTAGCTGTCAGCTGTTTGGAAGCAGGAGGAGTGTATTGTGTTTCTCCACTGATTGTGTAACTGGCACAAAGGTGTGTGCTAGATGGGAAAGCTAGGGAGAATTCCTTCTTTTTAGGGAGCTCTAATCGAACATGACTTTTCATAACCTTGTATACTGTTCTGTTAGAGTGGGAATGCAGTTACTGAACATGCAGGTGGAACATCACCTTCAGTCCTTACAGCAGTGCACCTTCAGGCAGCTCAGGAAGCTGAAGCTGTACCACGTACATGCTATTTGAGTGATGCACAGTATAATGGAGTACATCATAGAATCACAGGACTGTTGGTGGGAAGGGACCTCTGGAGATTGCTAGTCTAACATCCTGATTGAAGCAGGGCTGTTGCCAACACTCAATAAGGTCAGCCATGCATTTTTCTACACAGGTTTTGAAAACCTCCAGGGAAGGAGATTTATCATCTGTCTGGGTACCTGTGCCACGACTGCATGGCACTCTTGAGGAAGAATTTTTTCCTAATGTATGATTTGAATTTCCCAAAGCTGAATTTCCAAGCTGAATTTCTGCAGCTTGTGGTCATTGTCCGTTGTGGTTTCAGCTGCCACTACCAAGAAGAGTCTGGCTGCATCATCTCTGGAGCTGCCCTTCAAGTAGTTGCAGGCTGCTGTTAGATCACCCAGCCTTCTCTTTGTCAGGCTGAACAAGCCCAATTCCTTCCACCTTTTTCACAGGTCATGTGCTCCAGACCCCTGACCTCCTTTGTAGCCCTCCACTGGGCCCACTCCAGTTTGTCCTTATCTGTCTTAAACTGGAGGGCCTAAAATTAGACACAGTGTTCAAGGTGCAGCTGCATCAGTGCTAAGATGGGAATAATACCTCCTTTGATTTGCTGGCCACACTCCCTAGTAGGAAGTTTGTCATATTGCATACCATGGTTAAGTTCACTCAGAGGCAGCACAGTGGCAAAATCTTCTGTTTAATGTGTCGGGTGAATGCGCTTTTTAAAACCATTCACAAGGCAAAGTAATTAGTGTTAATGGCTCCGTTATTGTGGTCATTGATGTAAGCAAGGAAGTTAGCTGGGCTTATGCAATTTTCTGCTTTTTTGATGCTGCTGTTCCTTATCCAGATTCATTTTGTCCTCAAAAAAATAAACTTCTGGTGATTTTGTAATTGCAAATGTTAAAAAACCAAAAATGAGACATCTGAGAATTGTGATGAACTGTGTGAATTCTAGGTAATTTTGCAGCCAAACATTCTGAGCTGGAAATCAAAATAGCAGGAGTGTGATTCTTTTGTATATCCAACCTACTTGTTGCTGGATGGAAACATTTTATTGCTGACCCATTCTTAGCACAGCAAGTAACTTTAAATGAAAGCTCTCTGTGACCAAAAATTCTGATCTCAGTTTGAACTGCTTTGCATGTGTAGTAACTCCTTGCAAGTGAAGACTTAGACAGGTGTAGATGAGAGCGGACTTGGCTGATTTTTAAGTGTTGGTTAAAACTTGTACAGAAAACAGTTTTATAACAGTTTCCATGTAGTCAAGCTTGCCCTGTTTTGTATTCCTGTGGTCTGTGCTAAGTCTCCTAGCTAGAGTGGAGGCATAAATGTCTCTGTGTGACAGCCTATTCTCTGGACAAGTCGCAGAGAACCAGAATATAAGAAATGTCCTGTGAGATCAGGCCAATGGTCCATCTTGCCCACTATGTTCTCTCTAACAGTGGCATTAGGAAGGAGAGGCTGTTTAGAGAGAGCAAATGAGCCTTGTCCCTTCCTACCTGTCGTGATTTAACCCCAGTCAGCAACCAACCACCACACAGCTGTTTGCTCACCCTCCTCCTCGATGGGAAGGGGGAGAGAATCAGGGGGGTAAAAGTAAGAACACTCGTGGGTTGAGAGAAGAAGAGTTTAATGATTGAAATAAAATAATAATAACAATAATAAATCTTAATGAAAAGGAAAACAACAAAAAAGAGAGAGAAACAAAACCCAGGAAAAACAAGCGATGCAACCGCTCAGCACCCGCCAACTGATGCCCAGCCTGTCCCTGAGCAGTGATCACTGCTGCCCAGCCAACTCCCCCCAGTTTATATACTGAGCATGGCGTCATATGGTATGGAATAGCCCTTTGGCCAGCTTGGGTCAGCTGTCCTGGCTGTGCTCCCTTCCAGCTTCTTGTGCATGTCCTCGCTGGCAGAGCATGGGAAGGTGAAAAGTCCTTGACTTAGTATAAACACTGCTTAACAACAACTAAAACATCAGTGTGGTATCGCATTATTCTCATACTAAATCCAAAACACAGCACTATATCAGCTACTAGGAGGAAAATTAACTCTATCCCAGCTGAAACCAGGACACTACCTGCCTTACTCTCTGACATAGAGTCTTTGACTCAGAACGGTTTGGGTGGGAAGGGACCTTTAAAGGTCATCTAGTCCATCCCCCCTGCAATGAGCAGGGACATCTTCAACTAGAGCAGGTTGCTCAGAGCCCCGTCCAACCTGACCTTGAATGTTTCCAGGGATGGGACATCTACCACCTCTCTGGGCAACCTGTTCCACTGTTTCATCACCCTCATCGTAAAACATTTCTTCCTTATATCTAGTATGAACCTACCCAGTTTAAAACCACTACCCCCTGTCCTGTCGCTACAGACCCTCCTAAAAAGTGTCCCCATCTTTATTATAAGCCCTCTTTAAGCATTGAAAGGCCGCAATAAGGTCGTCTCCCTGGAGCCTTCTCTTCTCCAGGCTGAACACCCCCAACTCTCTCAGCCTGTCCTCATAGGAGAGGTGTTCCATCCCTCTGATCATTTTTGTGGCCCTCCTCTGGACCCGCTCCAACAGGTCCATGTCCTTCTTGTACTGAGGACTCCAGAGCTGGATGCAGTACTCCAGGTGGGATCTCACCAGAGTGGAGTAGAGGGTCAGAATCACCTGTTTCGACCTGCTGGCCACGCTTCTTTTGATGCAGCCCAGGTCATGCTGCTTTGCAATTTGAAAACATCTGCTTCTATCAGTATTTAGGGAATAAGGTGTAAAATAGTCATTAGCAGAACATTGAAAATAATGTAATGATGGAGCTAAACAGGGTTTCTAGAATCCCAGCCTGGTGGACAACAGAGTTGCATGAAGACAGTTTTCTTTATTTTCCTTCTTTCTCAGCTGAGTGATATATTTTTTTTTCTTTTTTTTTTTTTTCCATAGGTTTTAAGCAATGTGCTGCCTAGAGGGGACCTTGACATGGTCTTTTACCTTAAGGAGTGCCTTGATGATGAAATCTTTCTTTCCCAAATGTACCATTCTGTCTTTATAGATGGACCTGATAGATCAGTCCCACACTGATGTACATACTAGGTGGCATACCAGTGAAAAGCAGCTTATGCATTTTTTTATTGAGCAACTGTGGTAACTTACAGTAATGCTTTAGTAGTTCCCTGGGGAAGGGAGAAAATGTGCCTTTTTATACAGGTACTTTGTTGCTTTAATGCAGAGCAATGAATGTTGGGCCACCTAACAAGGCTGAGAAATGGTGGTCAAGTGGATTCTCAGAAGTGACACCAAGAGAAAACAGGCCCTGTCCGGTCTGTGTACTTGCTGAAGTCTGGTTCATGCCGGTATTGGGGAATTTGTGACTCTAATACATCCAGAGCAAATTTTTTTAGGAGAGCAGACCTCAACTAAGGTTTGAGACGCTTTTCTGAGAATACCCAGGTACCAGAATGTGTTGGGAGGTTAGCAATCGCAGTGAAAATAAAACACTGGATAGAGTGCTTGAGGCTTGTATTAGTGATGTCTGTTTTCTGCCTCATAATCATGTTTTAAGATCCAGGCAGCTGCAGAGAACCGGCATAGAGTTTTTTAGTCCTCCTGAACGGGTTTTCAGAGCTGACTATTCTTCCATTATTTAGTCTAACTCCATCACTTTTAAATATAACTTAATGTCTTCCAGTGTCTTGGGCAGCTCCTTATTTACCACACACTTTCAATCTAAAGAAAAGCTGCTTTGTTTCTAGGGACTTCTTGTTCCTGTGGATTTACAGTATGTTAAATCACCAGTAAAATCAATCCTGTGTCACCATACCAGCTCTAGAATCTGTAATACATAATTGGTACTTAGGCCTTCAACTTGGCCCTCGGCACAAGTGTTGATTTTAGCAACAGCAGCACTCTCCAGCAGTATGAAGTCGTTAAGCAGATACTTTACACTGTGAACGGCTCAGCTGTTACAGTCTTGCATTATGTGAAAGAACCATGCCTAGTACTGTGGGACTGCCAAGCTCCAGAAGTCATCTTGGGGAATGAAAATAGAATCAGATATTCAAGCTTCTTGCTTGTCATCCAACAGGCCAAGTATGTAGGACACACTTGGTTCAGATTTGGCGCCAAATTTGTGTAAAATAAAAGTCTAGTAATCATATTCCTATGTTTGCTTTTGTAATTACTGTGTACTCTGATTAACTGAAACAAATATTTTGTGTGAAGTAACCGTCAAATGAATACTGCTGTTTTGTGAGAGTCTAACATTTGCTAAAGCTGGCTATGGACAGAAATTAAAACTTGTTTCACTTCCTTTCATTCTTTCTCAAAGAAATGAGAGTACATGAAGACACACAGGCACAAGAAAGTAATTGTTTAAAATCCTATACAAGCTAATGTGCTTTAGTAGCCTAGGAAGAGAAATTTGACCTTTTTTAATGGCACGTTTTCTGAATTCAACTGCCCATTTAAAAGCCATGTAAGAAAAGGACATGGGAGGCTTTACTTTGGAAAATACAACCTGTTCTTCTTAGTCTCAAAAGGATGCATGGCAGCACAATATATTTTGTATAATATTTAACCTGAGTGATACTGCTCCTAGTTCAATGCTAGAGGGATGAAGTTGGCCTAAGATTCCAGATCCTGGAATTCAGAGGTGGACTTGGAATTTTTACCTGAGGCCTGTGTGTAGGATTAAACAGTCTACTGGTGCAATCTCCAGATCATTTAGTCTGCCGCAGCATCCATGCAAACCAATACCGTACAGTAATTCTTTAGATCCATGCCATTTCAAACCCTTATTAGTTTATATTATAAACTTTAATATTAAATTTATGTCCTAGAACTTTACAAGATTTATTATTTAATGTCTATACCTTGTTTAAATCAGATAATTAGATTACAAAACAGCCTTTGCCACTGGCCAGAAACTGAAATGGACATTCTGACCCTCAAAACCAGACGCATCAAAATCAGGGCCTCTTTCAAAAATGATTAGTTTATACATGAATTCGGGGTACACTGCCAGATTATCGAAGATGTGCAGTTCAGGAAAATTATGCTTACTTTTCTTAACCCAGCTATATCTAAATTTTACATGGAAAGCCATGAAGTCAGGAGAGGTATGATTTGTAGTATAGCATAGTAGATTTTTATTTTCTAAACAATTCTAGGAAGGGTAAGAAACTGAACAAAAGGACAGTGTTATCACGTTGGCTTGCATATGATGGTCACAAGCACATTCCGCTTCCACTGTATCCCCAAGTTAAGCCTGGCCAGCTCTGTGGAAACCTCTGTGGCTGAAAGCAGGTTTGAATGGGTAGATGTGAATCCTTGTAACATGCACCACAAAGCTACTCCTGCATGGAACATTCCTGTCCTCTGCAATATTCTTCAGTTCTAATATATTATAGTGAGCTGGGATGCTGCCCTGAAGACCCGCCCTCCAGGCTGTATGGAAGGGCTGGGAACAAGCAGAAAGCTTTTTTAAATGTTTGTTTCCTCCAGTTTTGGCATCTACTCAGAGCCCGTCCAGACCCCCCCTTCCCGCTACAAGAGGACAGACGCCAATCTGTGAGCCGGCAGCCTTCATTCACGTACTCAGAGTGGACAGAGGATAAAAATGAGGATGACTTCCTAGATTTGGATCCTGTACCGGAGACTCCGGTCTTTGACTGCGTAATGGACATTAAAGCGGAGACAGATCCAGCTACTCTAACAGTTAAATCCGTGGGCTTGCAAGAAAGGTAGGGTAGATGTGATTAATAGGGGAAAGTCTGGTCCTAGATTTTGTGGATTTAGGAGTTTTGTGCCTAGTAGGAATCTTTATTGCCTTCATGAATGTCACTTTCAAATGTGGTTTTAAAGCCAAGCACCTGCTTTATTTCCTGTCTTGTTTACAGTCCAACTGTAAATATAAACATATTGGCCAAAAACCATGCAGTTTCTAGACAGCTGTCAACAAGTGTTATTGGAAAGCATCTTTTCCTTCCTTGGAAATATTCGTTTGTATTTGATCAGTCTCTTGCCATTCCCCAAGAAGGCAACGGCATAGCATGAAATCCACTATAGCTGAAAGCTTTTACCTCTGAAAGAGGTGGATGTTGTTAATTTTTTTCTGTTACTCATGCTGGAGGATTAGTCCTTTCTCCAAAAGCAAACCATAGAACAAATGGTAATCTGTAATAGTTCTCATATAAATGGGTTAGTCCCAAAGTAAATTAATTCCTTTGAAATTAACCTAGTAATGAAACTTTGAGGTTAGCTGGTGTTCAGTCCTTGAACTGGCAGGGTAACATTGCTTCTCAGAGAGACTCACAGCTGGGAAAAGGCAGCTCTAAGATAAAAGGAAGATAGGAATGATGCAGTATTGATTTGTGTTGCGTTTCTCCATCTTCACTTATACATCTCACAGAAAGGTCACCTGTAATGGGTGAACTTTGAAAGGCCCAGAAGCGGGTGAATTCCAGAATGTGTGAGCTGGGACGGGAATGTTCAGCGGAGTTACCGAGTGTTCAGTTGGACTGAACTATCCTTACACTTTCATTCATCAGATTATTTTATTTCACTTTGCCAGTGTGTTTGTGTGTGTGAGTGAATGGATGAGTGAAAGGAAGTACGCCAGACTTAGCATCCTCATCTCTGAAGCTGAGGTTGGTTTAAGATTCCAGTCCTTTTTTCTGTGGACCACAGGAAGCCTGAGTTTTTATTGTTGACAGCCTGTATCTTTTTCTGTTTCATGTTCTTTCAATTGTCTTAGTGAAAGAGAACAAAGATCTTGAGGATAGAAATCCCATGAAGAAATTCTGCAAAGGTGATGATGTTATGAATAAGAATGAAGTTACTGAAGGGCCTAACATAGCGAGTTATCACCTTTATTTCTAGATTTCCAAGCTTAATTGGAGTTTACAACCGTAGTTAATTCTCATATCTAAAACTTAAAGGGCAGAACTTAATTTTTAAAAGGTATAGTGCTGAGTTTCCAAAGCGTCACATGACACAGTAAAAGGGAATGTTACAGAAGAGGCTTTTAATTTGCACTCTATGAGCTTAGAATTTTTTTTCTTGCTTTATTCTCAGTTACAACGTTTGTCCTAAAATGTCCTACCCTTTATTGTTATATTCTTCTACTTTAAATATGAGATTGCAGTAACCTCTGGGGCTTGTCCCTGAACCTGCGGCTATCAGTGAGTTTTGCCATTGTTTTTCATTATGGGCAAGATTGAGCTTGAAATGCATCACCATCCCTGATTTCATTCCATCTCTCCCATTTTCAAGATGCTGACATTTCTTCTCAGGTAAGTGCTAGCCTGCAGGAAAGATACTCGCTGTTTCAAGAGAATTGGGGAATATTAGTTGATTCAAGTAATGAATTACAATTAAAAAACTGTCAAAGAAGTGGAGATGGGAAAAAGAAAGCAATTCCTTGAAGTGCTCACACTAGGTAGAACGTGTACACTTAAGATGTAAAATAAACTTGTTTTCAACATAGATGTGTGCTTGAGAAGGCAGACATCATTTCAGATTTAGGCTGTGCTCTGACAGATTTCATTTACATCAAGCATCAGTCACTCTTCCTTTGTTTGGTGTTGTGTTGAGTTATCTACCTATGCCTCTTTTGCATCCATTCTGCTTCTTCATCTTACTTTCCTCTCATTCTTTAACCTACGCCATTAGAAGTGTAGTCACTAGCTAAATTCAAACCGCACTGAATGTTACTTTTAAGAATAAACAATCTCATTTCTTCATGCTGAAGAACTATTAGTATATCTATGTATGTAGCCTCTTCTCCTTAAAAGAACCAAAAGCATTTGTTATCAAATGCATCTATTTCTGGGGAGAAGTGTAGTAGTGATTTAACAGCACACAGGGTAGGGTCAAAATCTTTTGAAAGGTGTCACTAAAGATTCAGTATCTACCACTAGTGGTCATGTTTCATCCAAAATCATTTCCCCATGACTGTGAATCATAGCAGGAGGCTGGCTGCACATTCTTTTGGAAAAAACTCCTGAATCCAGAAAAGGGCTGTGATCCAAGTAAGAACTTCTACTGTCTTCTTTGCGAGCTAGTCATGCCTGCATGTTTGCATGGTTTTTCAATAGCTCCTGCAAACACCTCCCAACTAGATTTTACCAGTTGAGAGTCATCAAAAATAGGTTTACTGTGTGGATGCATAGAACGTTACACCTAGTAATCATCATATTGTATGATTTTATTGTTATGTTAAAGATATTTAAATATAGATTCACTGATGGCATTTGAATCTTATTTTTGTCTGTGATACGCGAGATTGACAGAAGCTCAGAAATGCTTTAAAACTGCATTCAATAAACAATGCAGGCATTTAGACTTTTTCCTTTTATTGTGTAGCTAACTTAAATAAAAGCCAGTAAAAATTCTACACTCAACAGCATCTCTGTTTTTAATGGAACTGTTAAAATGTTGGGACCTTCATTTTACCCTTCTCATGATGTACTGTTGTGGAAAGAAAGTTTTTCAGACAGAAAAATTATTCACTGTAGTGGTTTGCATCTCATGCCTTTATTAATGTTGAACTGGTAATGTTTATCCCAAGATCTTACCCCACTGATGTTGTCTGTGCTACTCATAACTGGTTATTCAGTAGGATCTGGCCTGATGAAAACTAAGACCAATATTTTCACCTGTCTTGTCTAAAATGTCAGTCCATAGTCAGGCATCCAAAAATATGGTGTGATTTACACAAGTATGAAAACTTTCCTGCAGTTGCCTGCTCAGCCCCTTTGACAAGCAAGTTGCTTCTATTTAGGTGACAAAGTATACAGTTACCTCACTACAGACAACACTTTTAAAGTGTTGGCCTTCATATTCCACTGTGCAAAATCATCTTCTGGTCTTGTCTACACAAGAAGCAGCACCCATTTTTCACAGTTAGTGACCATAATGTACACAGCAGAACCAGCTGGGTGCTTTTCTAAAGTTGCTGTTCATCTGTCTTTGGGACTGTATCCATTACTGACAATGATGGGTCAGTCTGTTCTGCTGTAAGCAAACTCCGATTGCTCTGTTTTGCAGGAGAGGTTCAAATGTTTCACTCACACTGGATATGTGTACCCCAGGCTGTTCTGAGCAAGGTTTTGGCTATATCATGTCACCACGGGAACAGTCAGCCCGAGAATACCTTCAGACGGCATCAAACATCCTTACTGAAGAGGAACTGCACAAGAAAGCACTGGATCCTTTCATACTCCAGGCAGAGTTCTTTGTGAGTATCTGACCTCTCTCTTATAGGAGCATCAGAAAAATGGGATGTTGTCTTTCTTCTATGAACCTTGCTATTATTTTCTGCAAGTCTAAAATCAGTACATACAAACTCCACTACCATCAGTGAACCATTTAATGTAATTCTGAAATTCGTCATCCATTGAAATGACAATGTCTGAAAGCTTTTAGTGATATTGTCACTTAAAAACCAGAGAATTGGTTCTGGCAAAAAAAAAAAAAAGCTTTGTTTTCTCATGTGTTTTTTTTCTGTTGGCATGCTACTTTTTAACAAAAAAATCAAACTTTTTCACTAGAGTAGAGAAGAACAGCCAAGTTTGCTGTAGGCATAACTTTTTGAAATGTGTCTGGAGTTGCCCTAGGGATGAAATTAGTCCAAGTGCACGTTCTTTGCTGTTGAATGCTTGGCATGGAGCTACCTTCCAAGCCTCAATGTTCTCCAGACCGAAGCACAGGATGGCTGTGTCACTCAGCAGGAGCCATAGAAAGTATGTCTTACTGGGTATTTTTCTGCACAAAAATTATTTACTAGTTCTAAGCTGCTCTGTCAGTTGCTTTTAGGATTCTGGAGTATGTTGTCTTGGCTCGCTGTATCCACTGTTGCTTTGGGAGAAAGAGTTCTTTGCCTCATTTTGGGAAAACATATACATACGCAGATAAAGCAAGCAATCGAAAATTGGATTTCTAAGTCCTTTAGGATAAAGGCCAGACACATTTCAGTGTAGTGAGTACACTGGCTTTTTAGATCTTTGCGTTCTGTGAGTCTCTTTCTTAACTGCTTGAGTGTCAGTGTGATAGGCATTGTCATGTTTATTATACCTGGCAAAAAAAAAAAAAAAAAAAATACGCAAAATGCTGCGGTGGCTATGAGCATTATGTCTACTAGGCAGGGTTGTAAATTCCTGCACAAGATGGGAGGTAACCAGGGCACAGTCTTTGCATGCTGGGGTATTTCAGAGCATATGATCAAGAGCTGCTGAAGTTAATGCTGCCAAGTCAAATATTCTCTTAAGCATGGAATCTCAGCAGAGCAGGAGCATGACGATGTTTTGCAACATAACAGCCCTTTCAGCCTGTCCTCCTTATGACCTGCAAGGGTCTGAAAGGGCAGGAGTAATGCTTTGAGTATCACTTGCTGTCCTCCCTCCTTGTGCAATTTCAGTTGTGTTTGTTTTTTTTTTTTTCCACTTTACAAGCACAAGGGGAGATGAAATAGTCTGGACTTCTCTTTTAAAACAGACTGCCAAATATCTGCAGTCCTTAATTCACTTAGCACTGTACAAGTTGAAGAAAAGCAGCTTTTGTGTAGGCAAGCCCTGATTCTTTTAAGGTAAAGCATCTATTGCTCTTCCAGGGAGGAAATGTTCGCTTAGTGAGTGTCTGAATTGACTGCTGAACAAGTCCACATACCGTTTCATCAGTCTCTGAGGTGCACTGTAGCTTTCAAGCAAAGAAAATAATGTTAGAAGTAGGAAAAAATATGCTTCATTTCTCTGAGAGATTTTTTAATTAGCGTTCCTGGTGTTCAGGAAAATCATTCAACAGCCAAACTATCCCAAGTAATTTTCATTCTTTAATGAAAACTGAAAAAGTGTAGATAAAAATGCTGTGTAATCAAAATGTCATTTCTGTAATTAAAAATCGTAACCTAGTTATTTTTTTTAATGAAACAGTTATCACCAGCTAGCTCTGCATCATGTATTTTCAGTCTGTCCAACCTACTTGGTTTTCAAAGTCCAGATCCATAATGAAGCAAGCAGCTATGTTTCATTTTGGAAGAAAAGTCAGAGGGGATGCCACTTACAGGGCTAAGTCCTGAAATTCTTACAAGATTTAGAGTTTTTACTCAGGCAGAAGTCCTGTTGATTTCACCAAGAATTTGCTTGAGCAGTGAATGACTAAGTCCCAAAGACAGACCATGGAACTTGGCTCAAGAAGAGTTTTGGGTGACTAAATGTCAAGTAACAATTAAAGAAAACATGAAGGTTTCATTCCCATGCAGTTCTTCAAATTGACAGGAAAGTAATTCAATAAAATGTTTTTATCATTAATTGCCTCTGGTTAAGCCTAACAGTACACTTAGTGCTATGTGAGAGACAGAATATAGATAGTCTGTCTTCTAAAGCTCCAGAATTCAACATAGTTCATAGCTCTGCTCATCTTAATTTCTTCCCAGAGTGAGGCTTGTCTTACTCAACCCTGACTCCCATTACCAGTATGTCCAGTACTGGCCTCTCAAATCCAGTGTGCAGCAGCTGGGATGACCAGCTCTGCTCCCAGACTCCCATGAGCCCCTTGTCTGCTGAGCCTGATTGACACATCCCATCTCATCACATGCCTACTGACTCCAGTTGGTGGAAGGTTCCTGTTTGTTCCTGCCTGGTGTTGGCCACTTACTTGAAGGAGATGAGTAGCAGAGAATAAGAAGCCCCTACATTTTTGTGTGTTCTTTGGGTCAATAATGTAGAGAGCAGGTAATCCCTGAACACTTCTTTGCTGTCCTTGCCCATGGAGCTTTAGTGTGGCGAGCAAAAAGAGTGACACTCCCCCAGCTCCAGAGTCAGGTCAGTACGCCAACCTGTCATACTGTAGGTCATAATTTGTTGCTGATGAGAGTCACTAGGAAATTATTTCCTTCCACCGTCAGAGAGGAAAAAGGAGTGTGAGTCAGAAAGGATGGTGTCTGAGGTCCATCGCTTTTGGAGCAGAGTATCTTACGTACCACCTTTTGCTTAGTTCTGTGCCTACACTTGCAATTCAGTTCTAATAATATTAGGAGCTAACATAATGCCGTCGCGCGTATTACTCAATGAATTAATCACTATGAGCGTTTTCATATTAAGATTTCAGAAGAGAAAGCCAGTGACAGTAAAAGGAAACATCAATCATATTTTGGTGGTAAATTGCTAGAAGTACTGTACCATATGTCTCGGTTGACTTCATCACTTTGCCTCCCTCAGAGGCAGGACGTAATGGGCTTGGGTTTTTTATTCCTCTTGTGAATCTAATAATACTGCCTACTGTGTTTTGTGTTTTGTTGTTTGTTTGGTTGGTTTTTTTAACAGGAAATTCCAATGAACTTTGTGGATCCAAAGGAATATGATATTCCAGGCTTAGTGCGTAAGAATCGCTACAAAACAATTCTCCCAAGTAAGTTTCCTGCTTTATAAGTCACTGAGGCAGGGTGGTTTATTCCACATGCTGAAGGGCTTTGCACTTTCCTTTCCAAAATGCATCAAGTGTGTGGTCACTACTATGTATTGTCCAAAGGCCATATTTATGAAGCAGCAACATGGCTTCAAAGCATAAATCAAATTTCAAGAGAGATACAGAGCATGAAGAACCTAAGATTCACTGAACACCAGCAGCACTTAGGTTTTTAAGTCATTAGGATTGCATCTTTTGGTGCTGCTTAAAAATTCTACCCAAGAACTTGGTGTGTTTATTCAGATGTTACTTAGTGGTTTCTTTGATTAAATGCTTTAGAAGGACTAGATTCTAGCGATGTTAGTTTCCCGACAGGCATTTTTCTCAGAGTCATGCCTGAAATGCAAACAGAGAATATTGGGAGCTGGCCTGATGGCATTAAGATGATACAGAAAATCAAAATTTTTTTCTTTTCTATTACACTATTTTTATTTGTAGCCAGGAGTAGGAGTTTTGAGAGACATTTTGGTACAAATTTTCACAAGTGTCGTCATTTTCCCCTGTGTCATACTTGAAAAGTGATATGATTAGATGTCATGCCTCTTTTTTGCTCTAAGCCGTTATTGGAAGATGCCACCACTAGCCACAGTAGCTCTATTTGCAAAGCCCAAAAGGTTCAGTGTCACATTAACAATGTGCGGAGAAGTCAATGAACCTGGATTGGAAATTATTCCGGAAGAGATTTTTTTACCTAGACTTACAACTCCAGCAGCTGCAGCTAATGATCCAATGTGCACAACCCTTCTGATGAGTTTGTACTTCACCTTAGACTAGAAGTGTAAAGACATTCAGCCACATTTCACAATTTCTGTGCTAATGACTGAGGTGAATCGTTCAAGTATTAATTCACTGCTGTTGCTGGAAGGGGAAGATTGCAAAAGTGGGTAGTGATTTCAGATGCCCAAACTGCTAGATTTTAAAGTGATCTATGTATTCTGAATTTGGTATCTAATGTGTACTTTGAGAACTGGATCCATTTTAAATATCTCATATTGCATGTTTAAACTGAAACATCAGAATTGCTGCCATTTTGAACACCCTCTTCCAGAGCTGTAAACATATAACAATTGGCCCACTACTGTATATTTTTAAGAATGATCACGCAGTGGGTTGATTACTTGCTGCAAACTTCATCTCAGCCATATGGATATCTGCTAGATGCCAATGTTGTCACTTTGACCTCTCCAGATAAGATAACTAGTTTCTACCCTGCCACGCAGATAATACCAAGTTGGGCGGGAGTGTTGATCTGCTGGAGGGTAGGAAGGCTCTACAGAGGGATCTGGACAGGCTGGATCAATGGGCCGAGGCCAGCTGTATGAGGTTCAACAAGGTTCAGTGCCGGGTCCTGCACTTGGGTCACAACAACCCCATGCAACACTACAGGCTTGGGGAGGAGTGGCTGGAGAGGTGCCTGGCAGAAAAGGACCTGGGGGTGTTGGTCAACAGCTGGCTGAATATGAGCCAGCAGTGTGCCCAGGTGGCCAAGAAGGCCAATAGCATCCTGGCTTGTATTGGAAATAGTGTGGCCAGCAGGACCAGGGAGGTGATAGTGCCCCTGTACTCAGCACTGGTGAGGCCACACCTAGAATACCATGTTCAGTTTTGGGCTCCTCACTACAAGAAGGCCATTGAGATGCTGGAGCGTGTCCAAAGAAGGGCAACAAAACTGGTGAAGGGTCTAGAGCACAAGTCCTATGAGGAGCGGCTGAGGGAACTGGGGCTGTTTATTTTGGAGGAAAGGAGGCTGAGGGGAAACCTTATCACTCTCTACAGCTACCTGAAAGGAGGGTGTAGCAAGGTAGGTGTTGGTGTCTTCTGCCAAGTAGCAAGTGATAGGACAAGAGGAAATGGCCTCAAGTTGCACCAGGGGAAGTTTAGATTGGATATTTGGAAAAATTTCTTCACCGAAAGGGTAGTCAGGCACTGGACCAGGCTGCCCAGGGAAGTGGTTGAGTCCCCATCCCTGGAGGTATTTAAAAGATGGGTAGATGTGGCACTGGTTTGATGGTGGACTTGGCAGTGTTAGGTTTACAGTTGGACTCAGTGATCTTAAGGGTCTTTTCCAACCTGTATGATTCTATGCCTCCAAGGATTAACAAGCTTATTCCAAGCTTATTATGATCTAGGTATTTTTTCTGAATGAATTCTAAAACTAGTAACCTCTGTGCAACTTTGTCCCTGGCTGTGACCAAAGGATGGCTTGATATTGCTGAGGACAGGGCTGAATGTTTGCTTTTATCCAGCTACCTCCATTTTGAAGGGCTTGGTGCTGGCAGTAAAGAGGCTAGCAAGAAGAGCTAAACATTCCCTTCGTTCTTCAAAGCCAAGGATCCCAGTAAACTATCCACGTACAAATAGGAGAGGGAACCAGAGGAAAGATAAAGGAGAGTCCAGTGCTTTTCAGGCTTTGACCATCCACTGACTTTTTTGTTTCTGAGCTGACCAAATGTAGCCTGTACTGCCTTGAGTGTCTACCTAGCATTCCTCCAAGTTCTAGCTGCAGAAAGCAGTAATGACTGGAACTGCTGAACAAGCTGCAGTAGAGAAGACTCAGACAACTGATTATCATAGGGAACAGCAAATGCTTAATTACCAAACTAGAGTCAAACCCAAAATCTGAATTTAAAAAGTAAAATTCCCTTACCAGCTGCATCGCCAGAAGCAATCTAGGCAGTTATCATTAAAAGGTAAGCAGTCACTTAACATAATGACTAGTTACTTTTGCAACCCTAGAGCTGATTGTAGTAAGTGAGAGACAGGATAATAGTCTGTAATTAATCTCATTTATATTTCTTTTGTAGTAAATTCTTTTTGCAGATTCTCCAATTTTGCTGTTAGTAGTAAAACGGCTTAGAAGGTGGCTTTTTGATGGCAGAAGGGTGTTTTGGGGAAAATGCCAAGCTAAGGAGGTTGGTTTGTATATTTCATAACTAGGAACTTGTTTGTTTGCAGACAGTCCTCTTCTGGGGATGAGTCCTGTGGCATTTCCTGGAGAATGATAACTTTTCTTTAACATGCTTGGAGGCACTTTTTGAATATATAGAAAAGGATGTTCTTGTTATAAAATTCCAGAGATGGCAAGAACTTATTGGAGCGCATTGTATATCAGTCTCATTGAAACCTTTTCTCAAGAGTAATGTTTAGACAGACTTGTTAAATTTCTACACAGCGCTATTGCTTTTACACCATTTTAAGTTATGCAAAACTTTTCAGTTAAGTTTAGCAAGTTCCTCTAAAATGTCAGACATAGTATCAACACAAAATGGCCATAAAAGAGACTGTGGAAAAAATAGCTGACATAACATTTGGTTTCTTAGAGATACAGACTACTACTGCTTTTTTAAAGGCGTGGTGTCATCTTGAACCCAGCCTGTGCACTGGCTTTGTCCTGGGAGAAGTGTTTTCATTAAGAGTAGGATTTGATTTTGATTAAATGCCTCTCTGTTGGAAATTCAAATTCATACTGCAAACTCTTATATTAAAGTCTTGTTATTATTTTTTTTTTAAGGAGGAGTTATTCCTATTTATAGATTTCTAAGAGATGTGATTCAGCTTTGGTTACACTTTCTGCAAAACAGTGCACATTCTTGTATTAACGATGCATTAATAGGCCTCTCATGAAATAAGATTGAAACTGTTCACTAACATACTATCTTAACAAATGTAAATACTACATTAACAGAAAAATCACGAGCCCAGTATTATAATTTAAAGTAAAAGCATATTCTGAATAATGTTCTAATATTTATGGATACACCAATAAAAAGTACACAGTGAGAAGTAACTCAAATTCTACTGCAGCTGAAGAATACTAAAAGAAGCCTGTGCTTAAAAGGCTGTGGCACCTGTTGATAGAGTTCTTCAGATTCATTTTATTTCTCCCTAAAGACCCACCATGAGATGGACAACATAGTATTATTGCTATTATTAGTAGGGAAAAATCACGTAATCATTACTCAAACTTCAGCAGACTCCATGGATAAAACCCAGAAAAAGGGACTTCATGCAAAGGGTCTAACTACCCAGACCAGTGGCATTTGAGTAAACATCTGGCAACCAATGTCAGCTTTTTAATGGTGTAACACGTTGCAGGCTATCAGAATTACTGATTAAAAAGCAGATTTTATCTCTTGTCTCACCATCTCCCCAGCACTAGAGACGTGAGCAAAGTTGAGCAGGAGGGAACTGTATTAGAGAGGAACTCACTGGTTTCAGTACTTCTGTGCTGTAAAACAGTATCCTTGTTAATATCTTTACTTTGCAGATTGTGATGATATTACCACATAACAGATAACATGAATCCATTCTGAGGACAGTGTTTCATGCTGAGTCTGTGTTTGTAGTACTGTAGAAATTACTGTGTGCTTAGTCCTTTGTGCTTTGCCCAATATCACACTATTTTTGCATATTTTTTTATTTTGTTCTGGTTTTTAAGCAGGCTGGATATTTTTATGAAGAAGTCATCTGTGGTTTGTATTTAATATTCTCCCGGTGATATATGGTGTTGCTGTTTGCTGAGGCCTCTGTCAGAAGGATGTTTCTTGTCAGTGACAACAAACTGTGTAGTACTGGTGAAAGTGGATGAACGTGGGCCTGTGTCAGCTCGCATTAAAATCAGTGGAACAGCTCCCATTGAGTTCAGTGGGAACTGGACTGAACTTCTCAGGTGGAATAATGTTTTCATTTGTCTTCTTACTAAAACGAGAATAATGCTTCATAAACAGCTCCAATGAGGGAGACTCAAGTACTGAAGAGACTTATGCAAAGTACAAGAGACTGTTAATATTCTTTAATTTCTCTTTAACTATTACATTTGTTGATAGCACATCTTGGCGTTTAGTTCACTGCAAGCCAAAACAGGGAAAGAGTTATTCTCATCTGGCTTGACTGTGTGCAGGAATGTGTGTTTATGGTTTGGGAGAAAAGCTATTTGCTGTCATTTCACAAACAATATTCTAATGTCTCATGAGCCAGAATGAGTCTGTTGGCCTAACAAATTGAGAAATAATTTCCTGGAGCAGAAAACTGCTTTTCCAGAGTCACTCTGGGACACTGACTCTGCAACAGAAACAATTAAGCAGGCTTCAGAGAGTGGCTAAAACTATCAGAAGAAGCTAAATTACCCCAACCACCCTTTCCCTTTTTTACAGTAACATTGTAACATGGGAGCTCTCGAAGGCCACCTGGATCTGTTGTGATGGCCATGAATGCATGTAAATGTCTCACTGTACAAAATCTTGTGTCTCTCTTTGTCTCCTTTGAGCAACTGATAAACTATTACTTATCTCTTTACACCTTTCAGATCCTCACAGCAGAGTGTGCCTTACCTCAGCTGATCAGGACGACCCCCTTAGCTCCTACATCAATGCTAACTACATCAGGGTAAGAGCTCAGTAGTCCACTGTGTCTGCCTAGCCTCTCTCAGCCACTGTTAATGTAAACAGAATTGCAACATCCACTGGCTTTTAAAGGCATCCTAGCTGAACTGATTGCTCTTCTCTCCTGCTTATATTAACTGAAAACCATATCTCAAAGTGCAACTGTAAAGGTTCAGCCCAGACAAAAACACACTTCTGCATTTCTTCATGCAAATTGCTTGTCACCTGGCCTCACCAAGGCACTGGATAATAAGCCTGAATAAGGCTCTTGACCTAGTGAGAGTCACTTCAAGGCTGTTGGACACTCACTGCTGGAATTAGAGTCCATATTGTGCCTTTGCTCCATGTACACACGTGCGGGGGTGGGGGGAAGAACTGATGCTGTGGAGTCACTATTCCAACCAGTGGTTGCTCTCTGTTTTAAAGACTGAACCTTCAAGCTTGTGGTGGTCATCTCTGTTAAAATTTGTCTCTTGTTTTGTTGGCAGGGCTATGGAGGAGAGGAAAAGGTATATATTGCTACTCAGGGACCGATAGTTAATACTGTCAGTGATTTCTGGAGAATGGTGTGGCAGGAGCGTTCTCCCATCATTGTCATGATTACCAATATAGAAGAGATGAATGAGGTAATGGTGTTACATGTAGTCTGTATTTTTATCTGTACTCTAGCAGATATTTTTGGCATAGATGCTAAGCCAGCTAACAAAAGTTGGTTCAGTGGCCTGATCAATCAGAGCCAGTATTAAATTCTTCAGGCTCAGAGAAGATGTGGGCTTCTCTTTCATTTCAGCTTACTGTAAGTCTTGTTTTCCTGTCTGACTTAGCCTACTGCTGGTTTTGCCATTTTTCTTTTCTCAGCTGACCTGAAACCTGTCCAAACCCAGCTCTATGTGCAGAGACACTCAATTTTTCTCTAAAGTAATCAAAAACAATAGTACCCCATAACTACTAAGGTTGAATATCTTTAATCAACAGAGTTGGTGCTGCTTTATCTTGAATTTATTATGATTCAGTGCCTATAGCCACATTTCATTGAGGCTGTCCCTGACTTACGGAAGATACTAGTTACAACAATCAACCACTAGAGCTGACTTGGATACAGAGGACCTTTTCCTGAATGCGTCTAGGAAATGCTTTTGAAAAATTGAAATTAAGATGCTGAAATTTTCTATTCACCACCTACTTCCAGAAATTAAACTGTCACGGTGTTTCTGCTAATCCACCTAATGTGATTTTTGTTTGGAGTTTAAAATACTGCTGCCCTCCAGCTGTTCATTACTTACCTGCTGAAATATTTGCCCCATAGCAGACTTGCAAGAACCACATGCCTGGGCTTCAGTTCACAAACAGGTAGCTGAGCTTAGGTCTGCCTTTATTGGCAGCGTAAGATGTGAGAAAGTGGTCTGGGCATGTGTTGAGCTCTGCATGCCCCGTCGCCACTGGCAGCAAGGTGTAGTGGAGAGATCCAAATGGTGTTTCTTAAGCTGCAGCATATGTATTTGTCAAAGCTTGTTCCTGAGAACCCATTAGTAATTTAGATGAGAGAGTTTCCTTTGGAGAAGAGGCTTTAGATACTTGGAAGCCCAAGAATATGGGCATACCTCCATCATACATGCAGTTATAATGGCTTAACCGGTAGCTCGAAGCTTAGTTCCCGTAATTATGCATGTGCACAAACCTTTAGCTTTCCCCAGTTGTGAAGTAAATAAATTTAACCTTGGATTTTAGTGGAAAAAGACATGAACAAGACAGACACAGAATTATCATGCTTTGGAAGTTAAAAATGGTCAGTAGTTATAGCCAACTGATTGGCCACATACTGTCAAGGCATTGCTGATGCAAAGTACAGTATGTTGCTGATCTAAAGGTTTTGTTTGCACTAACATTTTAAACTCACATCTGCCTCTATCTGAGATGCAGCACTGAAGTAATAACTTGCTCATTGATCAGGGTTGCCAGTTTTTGGCAAATAAGATGTTAAAATGTCATGACACAGTGTACCAAAATCATTTAAGGACTTTGAGGTTTAAAGAAGATGATGCAGAGGAAATATTGGTCCTGAATGACATATCTGGCGATAAGTTCTTCCACTATAGTTTTCATAGCAAGATTGTATAACAGGAAGGTGAATTAACCTTTACATCTGAATTTCCTCTTACCCACACTGACCAAGCATTTTACCTATCATATCAGTCTTGGGAAGCAGTGCACTGCAGTGCTGATGCACTATATTACTGGAGCTTGCTACAGCCTATATATCATAACAGAACTGCTGAGTCTTTTCTGATACCTTTTGTGTCAAAAATTAAACAGTGTCAGGAATCTCAGCTATAAATACAGGGTAAGTCCTTTCATGTAAATGTCTCCTTATATTCATTCCTTTTCTTCCATAACACCTATATTAATATATGAATAACAGGACTCAGAAGTACGTAGATTCGAAATCAAAACCTTTGTTCAGCAATGATGCTAGTAACAGAGGCTTTGTGTTCCTCCTCAGTGCAATGACTTTGCTAATGTGAGTATTAAAAGCTCTGTATCTCAGCCCTTTGTCACATCTAATCTGAACTGACAGACAGCCCACAGAAATGAGTGGGCAGTCTTACTCCACTCCTTCAAGCAGAGCAACGTCTGTGCTATTGATAGCTGCTAGCGCTCTTTGACAATTTTTACAATGGATTCTGCAGTTTAAGAGGAGAGGAAGAAAAAATGCAATCTGCGTAAATAATTTTACAGAGACACAGTAGGCCGCATTCCCAGTGGGTTATTAACTGATGCACTATGCTGGTGGAACAACACTGATTCTCCCACACAAGAATTTTGACTCGGTAACTTTGCAAGATACTTTTCTGTTGTTAGTCTTTCTCCTGCAGTGAAATTATTTTTGGCGGGGGAGAGCAAAACGATTTAACTTGCTTTCTCAAGATTGTGTACAGCTATGTAAAAGAGGAAGCTTACAAGCATCACCTTTAACTGGGTTTTGCCCAATAGCAGATTCTTATTCTCCTGTGATAACGAAATTGCTTCTTCCATTGTCACAAGGGAGCCTTTTTCTCAGACCCTGCCTTGTTCATGTCATTCCTTGTCCATGAACTAGTTCATGCACCATGTTGAAGTGCTTGTCTCTTCCTCTGCATATTGATGAGTTTAAAGAGAAACCCCATACCAAAAACTACAGTCTTTTTCAGTCCTCCTTCCAGGATAGGAGTGCTTACACTAGACATGAGTAGGTGAGAATTTGTATCAGTATCATAATGTAGATTTGCAAATGGACTATAGTTTCTCTTTCTCTAATTGTCAGGTTATGCTGGCTGCATCTGTGACTGTTTTTTGGCGAAATCAAATGTAGTAGTCTAACTGCTCTCACAGCTATTGCTTTCTTTTAGTTCCTTAGCTTTGAAAGATTCTCAGTGTCCATTTAAAGTGGATTTTGGTACATAATCTAATTCCCAAAACATCTCCAGTCATGTTCTTTTGTACAAAAACATATGCAAATGATCATCTTTTAAAGGGTCAGTGCTCTTGGAATATAAAAAATAAAAAAGAGGTATTGTGTTTCCATATTGGTGTATGCACACCACAGAAATATTGGTAACTACTGTATATTATACTAATCATTATTATCTTAAGAAAAGGATTAATCTAAAAACACAGGCACATGGCTACCAGCCTTTCTAATGAACCTTCAAAATGCACATCAGTTGCATAAAGATAAATAAGGATGTGTGTATTTAAAAGCATTGGTTAGTCATGACTTGATCTGTGCATTTTTCATCATGCAATCAGGCTATTATGAATGCAGCAAAAATCACCTGAAATGCAGTCCCTGTTTAGAAAGTGAAAACTTGTACTTATTATAGAAACAACGTTCATTTGTATTCATCTATGCATGTGCTATATCCAGTTTCAGAGGAGTAAAAATGAACCTCCCTTGATACCTGCTTAACTAAATTTATTTTATATTGCACACAGAAATGCACAGAATATTGGCCAGAGGAACAGGTCACCTATGAAGGAATAGAAATCACAGTTAACCGAGTCATACAAGCAGACGATTACCGTTTAAGGCTCATCACCCTAAAGGTAAATCATTCCAAGGTACTTACAGTAATTTAGCTGTCTTAACCCTTAAATGGAGATGTTCATGGAGAGTTGTGTAGAAATCTTCTGCACAGTGTACTGCTGTACAAATATTACTTTTCATTATCGAAGTCATTATAGCTTTGCCCAGTTTGTCAACATACAAAAACTACGGTAAAATAAGCAGTCAGAGATTTAGACTGCATATGTACATCTGAAAGCTACCAGGCCAATTGTAGTATTATGGGGTTCACTCGGTGGAAGAAACTAGCGACTCATTCTGTGCCTGTGTCTTCTGTGTTGACTGGTCATTTAGCACTGACATGTTAGCTCACAGATAGCTTCCTACCAGCCTTTCCAAGTCAGACAGACAGCACTTGTTGAATAACCCACTAAACTCTGTGATCATGTTCTGTAGAATTCAAAGGCTTGTTTATTCTTTGGGCCATGGACTTAGGGGTTACTGATTACTAACGGGGAACTTTTACCTGCATGGTATCTTACATATTTTGTAGTATGAGAAGACCCCTAAGAAATATCTAGGTTGTGCCTCTTGTCTCTTTAGGATCATTATTAGGATGCTGTCAGACTGCTGGATACCCACCAGCTGTTTATACCTAACATGACTTGTGCTACTAACAATAAGTGGGGGGAGTTGAGAACTGAGTAAAAGGCTTTTTAATTTTGTGTACCTGTTTGCAGTTTCTCTCAGCAGTGGGACTAGTGGTCTGCTTGGCAGTTGTCAGTGGTGTGATAGCACCACTTCTGTTCACCATGGCTGAACCCCTTTTAATAGGTACCATGCTAATTTATTCTTTGAGCAATTTGGCTGACTTGACTTTGAAGGTGCTCTAAGGGGTCATTCCACTCCAAGACACTAAAACTGTTGACCTTTAAAAACACTTTCACCACAGCGTTCTCCATGCTTATGTTTCTAAACATTAGTATCTTTCCAACTAACTGTATATGTAATTTTACATACTAGTAAACATTCTATCATCTTGTGGATGGAGAATTTAAACAAGGGTTTAATTTTTTAAGTACTTAGATGCTACTTAGTCTAAAGTAGCAGAGTCCTATTTTACAACTGTGTTCATTGCTTGGTTCTAGAATCTCAAGCTACATGTTTTAATAAGAACAGTCTATTTACATAAACTTTGCGTCTTTCATCTACCAGATCTACCCCTGACCTCAGTGTAACACTACAATTTCTTTCCAAGCTGAAAAAACTCTCCTTTTATCTAACCAGTTTCAAGTCTCTTCAGCCATATGCTAATAGGCAGAAAGCCAGCATATGAAATCCCGTGTCTGGATTGAGAGTGTGGAAAGTCTGTCACTCATGCTTTTGGCAAAGGCAGCAAGGAGAAAATCACACTCCCTGACAAGTGGGAAATAAAGAATATTTACAAGTATGTTGCAGACTTGCAGAGGTCTTAAATACATTTTATCTGAAACACTACAGTGCAGCAGAAAGAATAAAACACAGATTAATTCTGCTGGAATGCATCTAACAGAACCAGTTATTTTTTAGTTATGGTGACAAAACAAAATTTCCTTGATTAAAAAACTACGCTGTCTGCCAGAAGAGTTTTTCATAATTGTTTTAAATTGTTAAATACAGCATTTTAATGTTAGTGAATATTGCAATTTTTTTTCCAGCTTGATATTAACTTTAAAGATTTAGGTTGAAATGTTTCCCCTCCCCATCCCCCAAAAAAACCAAAACCAAACAACCAAAAAGAACCCAAACAAACACTTTCCCTCTATATTTCTGGAAGGAAATTTGATTCTCTCCTTGGGGAAGGATCATTCAAATTCTTCTCAGGAAGGTAAAAGCCAGTTCCGTTTTCAGATGGGAATTCCAAGGGAGTGGCTTTTAATATTGATATTGCAGTAGCATATCCAAAAAACAGTTTCACTTTTAACAGGTGTTGCACAAAACAAAGAAACAGTCCTGAAGAGCTTATATACAACAATTCAAGCGTAATAAGCCATATTCCCATCTCAAAAGTACCTTTCAAGCTAATACTCATCCCTGCAGAATGTTTTCTTCCAGCAGCCACCTCTCAGTGTTTTCTGAAATTCTCTTGTCTGTGCGCAGTTCTTCCTTAGGTGAAGCTCTCCATGTTAGAGAAGGAGCTTCAGAATTTAGAGTCAGATATGAATATATCTTTCCTGTATATATAACTGTGGATCCCACAGGGGAAAACAAAACCAACAGCCAGCAAACTGAAAGCCAGATTATCTGTCAGGGCTGGCATATCCAGTACATTCAGGCATTAACAGAAAGAAAATAAGAATAGCTAGGGTAGCAAAGTCATAAGGAAAGAAGTATAAATACCACACATTTTTCCCAATTGTAGCCAAGAAAGACAAGTGCTTTCCTATCACAAGTGATGTGAAAGCCTTTATTGGACATATCTCCAAGGATGTAGTTCCTTCCCTACTCAAATGACTTGATCATTTTGATTATTTTCTTTAAGCTCATCCCAGTTTGTTTTTCAGTTAAACAATGCTTTTGTTTTCATTACTAGTGGGGCAGTGTCTCTTTCCTCCCATCCCCAAAATGTCAGGAGGTGAACTGCTGAGTTGTAGAGCTGAAACAAAGATTCCATTTGTTAGGTAACCGTTGCCTAGAGCTGTACATTTGTCATTTAATAGCAATAGTGGAGTAGCAGCTCCGGACCATACATATGTTAAACGACTTGGTAGTGAAAACTAGAGAAGCCATGAATTGACTTCTGTTTTCCCTTAAACAGGAGTGATCAGAAATATGTGATACCACCACCAGCAATATATGATTACTACATGTGTTACAGGGTGGAGCGTCGTACTTTTCACAGAATAGGGGACTGGATTTGGCAAGCTTTAGGAATTCAGAAAATGCTCAGGCAATAAGGCAAGGCTTGTTTTCCTTTTTCAAAGGAACCTGCCAGTGTCTAGCCACTGATTCATGATCTCAGCTACAGTGTACCTGACGGTAGACTTCAAACCTTCAATTAAATCTTGCTTCTTCCTAGGTGTTCCCGAGTCTTCTCAGTCTCAAGGAAGCACCAATAGAGAATGTTTTGTTAAAGTCAAAGCAGAAGTGTACAGAACCACAGAAGTCAGGGTTCTTTAAGCAGAAGAGTAAAACTGGTAACAGCGTAGTCAAAACTAAAGACATCCAGAGTTCATCATTAGAACTTTGGCTCTTTTCTGTTTCTGTCAAATGAGTGACTTTATGTAGTGATTCCTGTTTTTCTTCAGATGACTTTTATCTTTTACTTTTCTCTCAGTATTATTGACAACATTTTATTATAATTTTTCACAACCCACTTAAGAATCTAGTGTTCATAACTTCCGTGGCTCACACATAGTCACAGGTTCAAAAGCAACTGTGTATGTTCATGTTTGAGCGGTGTTGAAATTTGATCGGATTTACTGTAGTGAGTTCAAGTACTATTCATGACAACTAGTTATGCTCTCTTAACCAGAATATCTTCTCACTAGGGTAAATAAGCTAAAGCCAGGCTCTCTGCTATGATAGTAAGACTCTCTTTTCCTAAACTGAGCTAAACGTACCCTTAAGGTTCCTATGGCTGTGCTTCAATGAGCACTTTAAACTCAGTGTAAGCTGGAACAGCAACTATATGAAACCCAGCCTCCCTCTGTCCAGCTCTCTTGTTCTACCCTTGTGCCATCTCCCATGTGCTCACACAAGCATTTGCGACTGTGTGGTAAGCCAAAGGGGGAAACTGATCCATCCATCTGAAAACTAATCCAGCATGAGAAAGAAAAAAAGATTTAACTAGATCACTTCCCCAGTCTAGTTCACATTGAAGCTATGCAAAAGCTTTGTCAACCAAAGAGAAGGATGGAAAGTGGCACAACAACAGAGCACTTCTAACATCCAGCGACTGACAGTCATGGGGATTTAGGACTATAGACGACAGAAACGATTTCCAGATTTTTGTGCCTGATTCTTTAGAGAGAGACAAATTTGTTCTCTTTTTCCTCTCTTCTTAAACTCAGCCAGCCACGTGTTTAAGGGCAGGTTGTGGAAGCTAACACTTCTCTTTCTGGACCTTTTGAAGACATTTGCTTAGCCCTGTGCCAGCTGGCTTATGTAATGGCTGAAAGGTTCCCTCAGCTCCATGTTAGTGTTTGGCACCTTTAGAAATCAGGCAGAAGGATGTCACTTTGAACACACAAAATCAGAAGCATGCAGTGCTACTTGGCACTCAGAAAAGGTAATGGCACATTTGCTATATTCATAGCCGTGCTGAGACATGGAGAGAATTGGAATTTGTGTCTCTCAAAAAGCCCTGGACTGCAGCTAGATACAATTCCCACCTTCCATAGTGTCTCTGAATTTCTCACCGTGTCTAAGAGAAGAGTAGAATTGACAGGAAACTGATATGAGTCTGTCTGTCAGAAGAGAGAGAAAAATAAGCTCCCATCTTTCTCCCTTATCTAGCTATCTAGCTATCAGAGACAGAGATATGGCTCCTGGCTCTCTGTCTGTCAAATCCATTATGAAAGCAATTATGTTGCAAGCACAGCTCTGGCTTTGCTGAATGAATCTGTCAAAAGGGAACAGACTGCTTGGAGTGTTTTACACACAGCTCTTGGCACTAAAAGAGCAGCATACTTGGGGGGGGGGTATTTTTTAAGGCAGTTTACTGAAATGCAGACGTGATATTTGAAATCCAGATTTCTCTGTTGTGTGGCTTGCCATTTGGATCTCCTGTTCCATTTAGCATTGATTTACTCATCTCATTCTTAAAGGGAAGGCCAGGTTTCAATATCAGTTTACAACCAGAATTCTTTTAAAACTTTGTGGTGTTTTTCTTAACTGGATTACAGAAAGGAGAAGAAGTCAGAAACCTGAAACATTACTGGTACACGTCTTGGCCAGACCAGAAGACACCAGATCAAGCCCCGCCTCTGTTACAGCTAGTATTGGAAGTGGAAGAGGCAATGCAGAGTGCAGAAGAGAAGAATGCCCCGGTGATTGTTCACTGCAGGTAGATAAATGTTGTATCTGACTTCTAAGGGCTTTTTCACATAGAGTGGCATAGTGCAAATACTGTCATATTGGCCATCAGTTGGACATGGGAGAGATCTTGCTCAACTGCTTCTGAAATACGCTTGGAAATTCTAACATTTAATGACAATAATTTTCTATTACCAAGTGTTGCATTCAGATACAGACAGAGCTGAACAGAGAAGCTGGTGGTGGCTCAGTTACAAGTAAGAACAGTTTCAGTTTATTTGCCTTGCCAGTAATATACGCCTTTAATGATCTTAAAAGGGCCGGGTTACCAAAGATACTGTGAGTGAAATTGAATAGGAAGGCACATGCAAGCAGAAAAATGAGAACATTCAATTTTAAGCCTTAAAACCCCCTGTTTTGTAGATTCCTTCTTTGATTTTAAAAAATCCTCATTAGGCCAAAGACAATAATTTAAGTGTAATACATAAAACAAATGGAACAGTGGCAAAGCTGATTGCAGCAAGTACTAATCAACAGACAGGAAATGTATGCAATAGATAGCAAAACTGAAGTACCTGTGAAAAGCCCCTGGCAAAGATGAAAACTTCTTATATGGAAGAAGCAAAATCTTTACAGTGGTTTGAAGCCTGATGAGAAAATTATAAATATCAATCACAGAGCAGAAAAAAATAGATGTAGAGAGATACTTCTCTTCTGTCTTCATAAAGAAGTAGGATGGTGTACTTATCACTTGTAGACATGATGAAGTACATTCTTTTACGCTGCTAACGAGGGAATGTGTTAAGCAACAGCTACTAACCATTATTAAATCAGCTGTACTGGATGATTTTCACCCAAGAGTGTTTAAAAAAATGGGTCCACAGGATCTAAACCATTAAAGTTTAGTATAGCTGAGCTTGAATTCTTGGAAAATTTGAGAAGTTCCAGAGGTCTAAAAGCAAGTCCTGTTTTGCCAGTGTTTAGAAAGGTTAAATGTGGTTACTTGAAAACTACAAGTCAGTTCTCAGAACAATTATTCCAGATAAATAGTGGAAAGCCTGATAAGCGATGCAGTAATCTTGCCAGGGTAATCTTCCATAATTCCAAAAAAAATACATTTTGCCAAATTGATCTTTGGGATTTTTGTAAGGAATTTTACCTAGTTTTGCATAACATTTTCTAGGAAATGGTGGATGGTTGCTATTCAGAAGCCATAGTAAGCGGGGTATTATCATACAACGGGAATGTTTTCAAAGAGACTCTTGGGGTGAATGGTTGGTAGCCCAGTGTCATCAAAGATCCACCTATAAGCTAATATGGAGTAATCGCTAGTAAAATGTTCGTATGATGCCACATGTCCAGTTTTTCTGCCTGTGTTTTGAAACAGATTTTGACAAATTGGGGAGAGTTCAGAGAAAAATAACAAATGGTTTGTAAGAAGGTCCCCTTTGCCCTTGGAAATCTGTGACTCTCTAAGAGCTCCTTGAAGTATTATGGTATTTGCTGCAGGTAAAGATTCTGGTCACCATGTCGCTCTTGCTTTGCATACTTGTTTTGTCCTCTTGTATGGTGTCATCCCTATGACACAGTAATAATTTGGGGGGAAATGGGGTATTTTTATTTGAAATAAGTACTAAGAGACATGGTGATACGATTATGAAGTATTTTATGTCATAACTGTGGAGCAAAGCCCTTTTAGGTTATTCTCAGTTGCAGTCATTTTATCTGAAAAAGGAATTTAATACATTGCCTCTATTTGAGAGTGGTATGTGCAGCAAGCCATTAGCCAAGGCCTGTGTTACACTGAGTACTCTAACTCCTTTGGCCTTTGTGGGAGATCCCCAGTAGAACATAATCACTGTGATTTTGGCCTTCAGTGATGAAAAATAACGCACCTTTAAGAAAAAATAGATACAAACCTAATAATGAAACTATTAGAATCATAGAATAGTTTGGGTTGGAAGGGATCTTTAAAGGTCATCTAGTGCAGCCTCCCCTGCAATGAGCAGGGGCATCTTCAACTAGAGCAGGCTGCTCAGAGCCCTGTCCAGCCTGGCCTTGAATGTTTCCAGAGGTGGGGCATCTACCACCTCTCTGAGCAATGTGTTCCAGTGTTTCACCACCTTTATCATAAAACATTTCTTCCTTATATCTAGTCTGAATCTACCCTTTTTAAGTTTAAAACCATTACCCCTTGTCCTGTCACAACAGGCCCTACTAAAAATTCTGTCTTTCTTATGAGCCCCGTTTAAGTATTGAAAGGCCGCAATAAGGTCGTCTCCCCAGAGCCTTCTCTTCTCCAGGCTGAACAACCCCAATTCTCTCAGCCTGTCCTCATACGAGAGGTGTTCCATCCCTCTGATCATTTTTGTGGCCCTATTCTTAAAGGCAGCTTCATGTTAAAAGCAGGCTAGCAGTCCTGTTAAGGTCCTGTGGATAATGCACCACTCTTGCGCAGTCTTGGAAGGATTATGACTTTCTCTCAGCCACTGAGAGAACTGCAGCTTGTCTTGGGACAAGTGCTGTCTCAGTGCTGTTTGCTTTATCTAAAAATGGGTGATGTTTGCTCCCTTTGCGAAACACCCTGAGGCCTGTGGATGGGTAACAGTAAACAAGAGCTGTGTAGTGTGGCCTGTTTGGTTATGGCATAAAATGGAAGACAAAGGGCTTTTTTTTTTTTTTTTTTAATTTTACCATTGGTGTACATCCATATGCAGCAAAGAGTCCTCTGAAACCCTGAAATATTTGAAGTATTGATGAACAAACCAGATATAGTGAAGAAAACAGAAGTCAGGGCATGAGGTACAAAGAGTTTCCGGGACAAAAAGTTTTAAGTCAGGTGGGTACCTCCATCACAATTATTTGAAGACTGAGATGAGTTCTTAGTGAGTAAGATCATCCCCCAAACTTCCATTGAATTGCCTTGATCATTCTGCAATAGAAGTTAAAACAATTCCAGTGTAGCTAATTCCCTAACAAGCATAAATGCCCAGTGAAAAACCTGTCTATACAGTCCAAAGAAACAGTAGTAGAACTTTGCAAGCAGCAGCGAGCTGCAAATTCCATTGTTGCTTGTACATTTGTTGCCAGTGTTCTTGTATTATGACTTCAGAGCAATTTAAATGGAAGCAGGATTTCTTGCAGTTGTGTCAAGTAATTATTACTGAGGATGCTCACTTAATTATTTAATGCATAAGGAGGGCTATCAGCTTTTGCTGCTATCTTTTTATTAGGTGATAAGAAGAATTCACAGCTTTGATAGCACTGTGCCTTTGAGAACAAAATCAATTCTGGTCATTAAGCAAGGACTGAATCAGATACAAAGGTGTTCGGGAAAGACAAATTTCTTTAATAGTGAATTTGTTGTATCCTGCACTAAGTCAGAGAATTACTAGATTGCAGATCTGATCAGCACTTACTGTGTTGCTCTTAGCTCTAATTATTTAAGCAAGGGGTTTGTTGGGTTTTTTTACTGTACCTGTGAATGAAAATAGCTTTCAAAGAAGCTATTAGGATTAAGAATCTCTAAGCAAAGGTTGCCTTCAAAGCAAGTCTTAACTAAGAAATACTGTTTAACTGATTATTTTCAATGTTTCAATGACATATCAGGTCAAATGGTACCCAACAGTCCATTTTTAGCACTGTACGTGCAGTGTCCATCCTTTTGCTGCGAGTGGCTCACACTTAATTGTGCTGTCCTATTGAAATTGGTATCTTTTCCTAGTTATGGCTTTGCATTTCCAAGGACCCACCTGGCACAGGTTGGAGGGAGGAAAGGGATAATGGGGTTTGATTGCTGGTTTAATGGCATTCATTTAACGAGAAAGTTCCAAAGCCATTCTAACACATTCACTGCCTCTCTCTGCTTTTCCTTCCCTTAGTGCAGGCATCGGGAGGACTGGCTGCTTTATTGCAACTAGTGTCTGTTGTAAACAGCTGAAGAGCGAGGGCATAGTTGACATATTGCGAACAGCCTGCCAGTTACGGTTAGACAGGTAAGAAAGCCTGTTTCCTTTCCAGAAAAAAAAAAAAAAAAAAGTAATGGTAATCTTTCCTTTTACTTAAGGAGAAACAAATGGGAACAGACGAGAAACAAAGGCAAATGGAGGCCAAGAGAGAACGTTCCTGGAAGGAAGTTGCCCTGTGCTAAGCAGTTCTGACTTGTAATCTTTGCCTATTTTATGAGCAGTAAACCTTAATGAACAGCCCTAAAACTGAGCTAGATTCACAGCTGCACATCTGCACAGCTGTGCAGCTGCACATCTCAGTGCAGCAAGGGGTGACCTTTCGCCAGCTGAGGAGATGGTCCCATGTTCTTACAGAAGCAAAGGCTCAAAGGTCTGCTGTACTTAAGTTCAGAGCCACAGATCAGTACTTTGCTCCCAGGAGCAGTAAAGAAAACTGGCCTCGCATAGTTGGAGCTGTGAGCACTGTTGGGAGGGCATGACCGCTTGGGACTTTGCGGGGAGAGGGAGAGTATGCAGAGTCTGGAGTGTTTGTAGACATATGAAAGGAGCTGTGAAAATCTCCAGAAATTCAATGGTTTCCAGTTAAGCATTTCTTAACACACCACCTTGAGTTTGATGATGAAGTAAACAGACTTGAATTTTGCACCAGAGATGTTATTTTTCCTCTCCCACTGGTTTCAAGTGCCATCAAAACATGTCTCAGTGCTCTCTCTAATGATAATGATAAATGTAGTCGGGGGAAGAGATGTCACGAAAAACATACCAAAGATTTTTCTGAGGAAAAAAAAAAGAACCTCAACCCCACGCTGAACTTTATTTCAGAGGAGAAATTATGCTCAGTGGGAGGCAGAAAATGAAATGCTTGCTGCCCTGCTGAGGCTCTGATAGACAGGGACCTGCAGGGGCTTGGAGGTTTGGCTATTTCAATGGATTTCGGGCCAGACAAGGAAAGGTTTCTTGTGAAAAAGAAAACCAGAATATTGATAGTGAGTGCTGATTATCCATGGCCCAGTGAAATATCTGGCTGTATCTGAAATATCTTGTCTCTGTGACTGATGTTGCACAGGAAAATAGCCATACAAATGAAGGCTGAAGACACCTGCTTACAAATGTGCTTGCTACAGAAGGCCAATTAAAAATACTGGCTTTGCAGGGAGAGGGGCACTGGCAGTCATTTGCAGAGGCTGGAGAAGGGAGATCGCACTTAAAGGATGCCATGGCGGAAAAGGAAGCCTGCAGGGAGTTCTGTAGCTGCCATGCATGTACCTCTTGAGGGTGGGATGGGATAGGAAAAGGCCATGTAAATGTCATGGGAGAAAATACTCAAGATGGAAAGCAGTCAAGTCACCATCCTTGCTACAGAAGAGCATGGTTTCTTCAAGGAGTGAAAAACAGGGCTCTCTTGGAAGTCGTGCTGCTGTCCACTGTTATTGTCACTAAACCCCCACAAAAGCTCCATGTGACTTCAAAAGCAGTGTGAGAGGATGAGACAGTGTCCAAGCAGCTATAGGAAGGAAGATCCTCTCTGTCTCTTCCTCCTGTCTGGTGGTTACTGGCTAGAGAAAATAGGGTGGATGGGAAGGAGTCACCAGTAAAAGCGGGTTGGATGCAGGCTGGAGCAGACACGTAAAAGAATGCACCTCACTGCTTCAGAGCAGTTAGAGGGGTTGACATTAGCCCTGAGAACTGCCTTTGAGGTTGTTGTGGGGTGAAGGGGACAAATGTTTCTTTCCCTTCATTCCCTTACAGATCCCTTGGAAAAATCCTGTGCACTGGGCTTTGCACCAGTGGCCAACAGTTGGTCCTAAAATAACCTAGTATGACTAAGGAGAGGAAGTGATCATTCCTGCATCCTTCCCACAGTGCTGAGAGACATTTGCTGTCCTTTCCCACAGTGCAACTCAAATTTGAAAGGTTTCTGTGGCAAATAGGGATGAGAACATAATTTCTCTGTTCTGTGCCTGGACAGCAAGCACATGTCATGGTGTGCATGTGTGTGGGAAGGGGAGGAAGCCACCACATAGCAGGGAACCAGATAAAAAGGAAAATCATTTCCTGTGGTCTGAAACTTGATGGCCACCCTAGTGCTTCTGTTGCTACAACTTCAGGGTGCAACTTCACTGTTAATGGAATTGCATGGGGAATAATTGCCAGATATGACTAACATTCCTCGTGTGTCATGAACTGACATAGATATATTTCAATGCTGCGTGCAGCACAAGAGGACTTAGAAACAGATCAACTGTGAGCCTGTATTAAGTAGGGGGAGGAGATGCTCAGCCAGGAAATAGTTTCTTTAGAAATGCAGTGTGTGTTTCCCACCGTTGCTTATTGATGAGAGGTTGAAGCACGGGTCCCTGCCCTTCCCTGCTCATTGTTAAGTGTTATTTCAAACAGCCACTTAACAAAATAACTGCAAGAGGCTGAAGGAGGAGATTGTCTTGCTCACTCATCTACCCCTTACTGGTATGGTTACTGTGTGACCCACAATTGTTAAGCTGGACCCCATAGAAGAGGGCAGTCCCCAAGGAGGGTGCTAGCAGTCTGCTATCTATTTGGCTCAGAGGAAGAAACTTTTCATTAATTTCCTCTGGTGGAGGTTTCTGAGGGAATGCACCACATATGCTCTTCCTCAGACTGACACAGTCTGGTTGGCACTGGCCACCCACAGGTTCCCATGTTCCTCAACACCGCTTGTTGCTTCAGCCTCCTTTTGGTGCTGCGTTCCAGGGATCTGTGCACCAGCACTACTGCTGGCACAATTCTGCATACACCTGTGAATTTGAGCCATGGGGTTTAATTATTTTCATAATGGATTATCAAGAGATCATATCACTGTTGTTGAGGTACTCTTAGCAGAATTTTAAGTGTTAGGAAAATCTGCTTAAAATGGACAACTTTATCCTTGTTCTTTTTGTTCATTTCTGTCTCCCGCTGTAGTACTCATGATTAATATGCTACTTGCAGAAATACACAGGCTAATGATACATGGAAAAGCAAACTGTTCCTGCTCCTGCTTGTGTTTCCTTTCGGGTTTGCAGTTTTAAAGAGAACAGCAAAAGCTGAACCAAAACCGATTTCTGTGCTGGGAGTCTTTTACTGATCAAGGTGTGGATGGCAGTCAGTTCAGTTACAAATCTGAGTTGTCTTTATGTTAAAGGTCCGTTGTCTGTTCCAAAATCCTGCTGGCCATCCCCTAGTTCCCTGGTGAACTTGCCAAAAGCACAGTGTGGGATGGCACAGAGGAAAGAACCCTCATTCCAGAGTGGGAAAGTTGTGTGCTACATCAGTTGTCTAGCTCGGCCTGGCCCAGCCCTTTATAGTCCTGAATTCAGTCCCTAGTGCAGCTGGGAAGTCTTGGATAAGCTACCTCCCCTCTTTATTCCCCCTGCTCCCATCTATCCGTCTAGAGCTTTGGGGTGGGGGTTGCTTTTCATGGTGTTTAAAATGGTGCTTGGAGTATAGGTGCGCTGGTAATGTGAATGTAAATGATGATGGTGTTGCCTTACTGGATGAGGGCCTCTGCCAAGAAAAATGAAGGTAAAGCCCATTCCTGTTCTGACTACCTCCTGTTCCTTGCTTAGCACAGACTTTCAAAATGGAGCTCAAGGTCAGACTGCAAGCTGGTTGCAATCAGTGGGCACTTTTCACTCATTTCAGGAAGCTTTGGAATAGACCTTTTGTGTGTAACACCGGCTTCGTGTTAGCAATGCCATTTCCTCATATGTTGTTTGCATGTAATAAGGCTCCTGTTTCCCTCCCCTTTTTTTCTTTCCTTTTCAGGGGAGGAATGATCCAGACTTGTGAACAGTATCAATTTGTGCATCATGTCATGAGCTTGTACGGAAAACAGCTTTCTAGAGCAGCAGAAGAATAAGTGTTCATGATATTCCTAAAGGCTAAAACCAAGAGAACTTTTGACTGCATTCATATATATTTCAGATGTGATAAAAGACACATGGTAACGTGGCTGTCTTAGCTGGAAAGAAAGATATACTATTTTACTTTGATATTGCTTTTATGCTCTTGTTTGCATTGACATTTAAGAGCTGAGGTACACCTTGTCTTAAACATATGTGATAGGACATAATCTTCACCAAAAAAAGGCTTATTTATACTGTAAATAAGAATAGTAGCTTCATTTGTTACAAAAGCGAGAAAAAAAATCAGAAAAAATCCACTGTCTTCAGTTTGCTATTTTTAAAAAAATCATTGCTAATATATCCAAATACAGTGTGAAACTTTTTGAATTGTCATGCTGAAATGTGCTGTATGTTGACTAAGCTTGAAAGTAACTTTTTGCCTCTTTCTGATTGTTTTTACATATAAAATTACCGAATACTGTGTATATCGTAAACCTTCTGAGCCTCTGCATTGAAAGATTCAAGTAGATTCACATTGAAATGATGTTTCACACATCATGTTTGCTTGTTTATTTTTTCTAAAGCAGTCCACCACCAGTGTTACCAGAACTAAGGGGAAGAAAATATTTCAATTATGTGAGTCAAATTCTTACCTCCAGTTCTTACCAGCAATGTACCCCAGTATCGTGACAGCCGAGTGAATCTGAGGTGAATAGTAGAAGTTAATCTGAACATAAATTCTTTATGCTTTACCTTTTCTTTGTCAATATTTTGGCATCTCAGTCTGCAACCAGATTTGATTTTTGCAAATAGTCTCTCTTTTTGCGTAGTCAGACTACAATCCAAATACAATTTCTCCTGAAATTTGAGGTTTGAAATCAGGTGAGGAATTTTGTGAGTTGAGTTCATCTTTATTGAAAATGTAATAATAAAATCACTTGTGTTTTATGAATTTAAACTTGTTTCAAAGTTTTGAGGGTGACCGGGTGCCCAGTGCTCAGTAAAATTAATGCAAATCTTGTAGGCAGCTTTAAAAAAGAAATCAGTCTGAACGTGTTGGCTACTTCTTGATAAATTTGCCCTCAAACCAAATTTAGACAATCATTATCCCATTCTAATCACTAGTCCAGGCAGCAGTGTTTCCTTTTATTGAAATACAGACTGCTGCCCATGGTTTTCTTCTTAGAACTCAGTCAGGCTGTGAAGACTGCAGTTTGTGCTTAATGCTTAGAGGTAAGTGCTTTACTGAGCAGAGAAAAATGGAGGTACACAGGACCCTTAACATGAAAGATGAGTGTTTTGTGAATAGAAGCTGTAATGATCTACTAAAAATATTTTTACTTCTCTTTATTTGTAACAATAACCAAAACCCACCACTTTTATTAGTGCAGGAGATTTTGAGAATTTACTGCACTTCCTAATCAGGAGAAGGTAAAGCAGCTCTCAGAACAATAAGGGTGATCCTGCTCCCGCTGAGGTTTTGCTGTTGACGTCAGTAGGTGCAGGCTGTAGGGCCTGAGATGTTATGCCTACAACTTCATCACTGTGGGGAAAGTTTCCCAATATTACACTACACATCCTTTGTGTTTATCCTGTATCCATGAACCTGTAAAAATCCTGTCAGCAGGGTTTGCATGAACGTGTGGCAAAATGTGTTATCTTTAAACCACTTGATTTTATTGCTGTATTTAAAATATTTCCTTCAGTGAGAAGCTAGCAGGAAGAACTGGCATTCTTTTTAAAAATACTGGTGGTAGTCATTAAATAGAGCAATAAACTTAAGCTTTTGAGCATAACATGACTGTTAGTTTTATGTAAACCTTGCTAGCTATATTCTCCCCATTGCTACCAATTCTTTTGAAGGGGTAACACTATTCCATCTAAGCACTCCTTAGAAATAACAAAAGCACCACTGATGTTCTGAATAACATTTTAAGTGGAACTCCCTACAAATTATGTTTTCAGCTGTTCAGTGCCCTTCAGTGTCAAAACTGACTCAGTGAACAAAATTACTTATTCTGTCCTCAGCTTCCTGTGCATCTGCTAAAGAATATTCGTTGATGATTGATAGGAGTGTGAGTATAGGAGCAAAGTTCAATGTATAAGTTGCCTCCTGTACAAGGAGACTTTCTAGAGGAGAATCGCTTTGTAGCAAACAAAGTATAAAGGGCTCTAAGATAGTGGCTTTGAGGTCCTTGCACAGATCGTCAGCAGGTATTAGTAGTGCTTCACTAGCTTGAGTAGAAGTGAACGATTTATACTGATGAAGGAAATCTAGCCTGCTGTCCACTCCCATTCTACATATGTGCAGTGTCCTGAGAGAGCGGTCACTGATAAAATCAGGCTGCTTTGCATCAATTCATTAGTACAAAGCAAATGTCAGCCTAGTTGCACAGTCTGGTTATGAGGGCTGCACTGCTGCCATCTCACACCAATCAAGAGCATGCCACTTGGTCAAGATCAAAATATTCAAATGCCTCTTTAAGCGTTATTTTGTCTAACACATTTGGAGCTAATCCTCCTATTTACTCTTTGGCCTTACCATAATTAACATATTTCTCTCTGTCTCTTTTTTTTTTGTGTGTCTCTCTCTGTTTTTTTAAAATAGAATTTGAGGTCTGAAGGACCTTATATCAGCTGTTCTGATCTCTTCTGATGGCAGAGGCAGTCTCAGAAGTGCTTAGGATTAGCAGAAAGGAGCTCTGGCCATGCAGAAGCACTTGAGATGGGTGGGGCTTCTGCTTCTGTAGTCAGTAGGTTTGAAACCGAGCTGACAACTAAGCTAAGCTATGTGTCTTACTAGACTTTTCTTTTTACTGGGCACTCTTTATTAAAAGAAAATTCCTAGCACACTTCATCCGCTCTCTCCAGCTCACTGCCCAGGCCCAGAGACTACAGCATTAATACCTATAACACCATTGTTTCCCAGAGGACTGAATTCCGCTCTCCAGGTAGGTTAGCATATAACAAACTTGAGATGGTTTTATTTAGAACCAACTGTTATGTCTTGTGTTCCAGAAGCTTTTTCACACTTTGTGAACAGGGCAGAGCCTAGCTGTGCCTCGCTTGTTTGCTGGTCATTTGGTCATTGGCCATCACACTTAAGCAGTGTTATCCTGTTTATGTTTCTGTCATGGTAACAAACTAATGATACGTTGTCCTTTTGTAGGTACTCCGAGATCAGCAGATACACAGGGTTACGTAAAAACAAAACCTAAGATTGCACTTGAGAGCAAGAGCTGACCTCAGGTAAAGCACATGTATGGCTCTCTGAAGGATCAAGACAAAGATGACTTGGCCAAATTGTTCTGAAACATCAACTACCTAGCAGTCATATATGGTAGACTGTCGTGTTTACTTTTAAGACTTTCAAAAGTAGCTAACAATTCTGGACATTTCCTCTACAATTAGTCTACTTTGGAAAACCTTATCCTTAACCTGTGAATTTGCAGTTGCAAAAGGGCATAAGACTGAAGAGATCACTAAACAGGACCTTGGTTCCTGTCACTTCGCTGCTGTCTCTGCAGTGGAGGAACCATGCAGCTTGCACACAGGTGGTCTTAGAAAGTGTATGTCTGTTGATTGGTGAGTTTGCAGGTTTTAGAAGTGGACCTGCACTATTGTTTTTGATGTGTTCTTTCCCTGGAAACCGTTTTAAATAAAGGGAAATAGTAAATTTACAATTTGTTAATAATAACTGTCTCTATTTTTGACATGAAATGTGCTTTATACATTTGCTAGGGAGAAAAAACAAAACACTTCTTCTGAGATACCTTGGGGATAACCTTGTGTCTTTTGCCAAGTCTGTAGATGTATATTTGCTGATGTCCGTGAGACTGACCTGTGAGAGCTCAGGAGTCCTGCAAGAAAAAAATTACTCCATTCACAAGCACAGAAGAAATGTGTGAATGAAAGCAGCGCTTGCAGCTTTGTG
Source organism: Platalea leucorodia (assembly GCF_965183815.1). NCBI lineage: Eukaryota > Metazoa > Chordata > Aves > Pelecaniformes > Threskiornithidae > Platalea > Platalea leucorodia. Next base: position 56,984,627 of record NC_138829.1, read on the forward strand.
CGTAAGGGACATACAGTCAAAAAACTGCACGCTCTAGACAATGCAAGCATTGATTTCTAATGTCTAAAAGCAAATTTCACATCTTCGCAAAGAGATTAATTCCTTCTGTTACACAAAAGGAAAGAGAAGAGTGTGCTCTCCTCTGAGTACTGATACAGATCAGGCTCCAGCACCCGAATACGACAGACACCACATTCTCATGGCATGGTGCGAAAGTCACAGAAGGGGGTATGATTAACTTGGGTGCAGAAGACCTGCCCAAGCTTGTGCGCTGTGTAATCCCCAGCAGGGCAGCAGTGTCAGGTTTATTCAGTTGATAGCAAAGCTGAAGGCAGAGAAAGGCTAGATTATTTACTCAGAATTAAAAGCTGTGTTGGCACCAGAGCTGGCAATATGGCTCAGAGCATTTAAGAAGATAAAGCTTAAACGGTCTGGCAAAGGAGTCAGGTATTGCAGTTCCTGGCCCTTTCTCTCCACTGGACGATGCTACTCAACTTCTGTGTTCCCTAGTGCTTCTTTATCTCTTATCTGCCTGTTGATTGCTAGGCTTAAAATAGTTAAATAAGTCATTGTATTGCACTAGTTTTAATCCAATACGTTGATAGCCAGTGCTTTCCAGGGATCACCTCTTCACATTGGAGAGAGCTTGTCTTGCCACTCTTCAGGAGGGCTCAGCCTCTTCTGCCTACCTTTTGATCTCAATACATCTTAGAGTTTTGGGGACAGAGAAGTCTGCAGTACTGTGCATCTTACTAAAGGCATTTCTCCTTTGGGAAATGGTAGTGTTTGCCTGAAGTTTTCTTATGTCTGACCTTAGCTTCCCTAGTCCCAGTAGCAGCTGCAAGGTGTCTGCTTTCCTCTGAAAAGGCAAAGGCAACATTTCTCTCCAGGGATCAGAGGGGAAAAAATCCTGCATAGATCCTTCTGCTCTTTCTCCTTTGCATGCTTAGCTTGCTTGCCTCTCAAGTGGACACAAGGAAGACTGTTAGGAATTAAGTCAAAACTAATAAGGCACAACAGAACAGAAATCTTCTCTTGTAAATTACCTTTGACTCCTTTTGTCTCAGAAGAAGGAAAACCACATGTGATTGGTTTCACTACATCCACTGTTGTCTTCTTGGTCTTTAGGCAGTTGTGAGGAATACGAAGATCCAACACTCAGGCATCACAAAGATCAGGGTAATGAAGAGATCATTCAGAGTCACTCCTCCCCTTTTTGAGGCCTATGTCTGGCAGTGTGGCCAGACTTAATGATCCAAACTGAAAGATCTTCTTGTTCATATGCATTGATTTTCCCCCACAGCAGTGTGCATGCATACGCACATGCCTACTCAATGTGCCGCAGTAGCTGGTGTAAAAACAGAAGCATGAGGGAGGATTCATGAGCACTGTGAAATGAACATGGAAAGGGACTGCCTGGTTTTTGAGTCAGTTTGGATAGGTGGGAGGAATTGGATTGGGTTGGCAGTGTTTTGTTTTTGTTGGGGAAAATGTGACTTCCAGCACAGATACCAGGTTTCTCGGTATCTAAATTGGGCTTTTGTTCCTGAATTAGAATACTGAAGAGGTAAGTGAAGGTTGGTTCCTTGATAGATTTACTAGACAAGCAATAAATAGTACCTTATCCACTTTACAGCATGACCAATCCCATTTCCATGCACTTCTGACTTGATAAATGCATCTGTGCTAATAAGCACATTAACTTCTAGAGAAGGGAGCACAGAGCCTCTGTCTCACTGGAATCCTTCTTTAGCCTGTAAACTACAGCATGTGTTTATTTTGGCTGTCTGTATATGGTTTTTTTTGCTCACTGGAAAAGTTGACAATGTTTCAACCTCTGCACAGTTTTTTCTTTATTTTTGTTAAATCTTTTACCTTCCTCTTTCATTCCTAGACTAGCAGAAATCATCTTAAAATCATCAGGAAAGGTGGTATATTCCGGGGGGGAGGGGAGGGTTGCCATTGCTTTTTCCAGAGTTTACCCCTAGAATTATTCCTGTCAGCCTCTGGAAGTTGGCTAGATTTTGATGTTCTTTGGTTTTCTAAGTTTGTGTGTTTTGCGAAGGATAAGCTAGGTGCCTCCTGCACTAGACTCCCTTTTCATTTGAATTTAACATGAATACAGAATAGATAGCAGCGGTCTGTTCCAAGGAGAAATCAAATGCAGTCAGCTAAGAGAAGCAGGTTATTGCCACTAGTTCAGCCTTTGTTGCAGGCAAGGTATGTAGTTGGTGTCCTTCAGAATGGATAGACCCATATACATGTAAAATGGTCTCTTGTACCTGCACTATTTCAGCACTGCTGCGGTTAACACTAGTAAAGTAAAAAGAGAGCTAAATACACAAGCTGCGACCTGTAATTCATTCTCTTCTTGAGAAGTACCTTACTCATTGGGAATGAAGTCCTTCTCCATATGAAGAAGGGTGACAGAATCTCAGACTTACTAAGGAGTAGAAGAGAACTGATTAAAGAATGACCTTTATAATCTAAAGTTGTAAACTGATTTTTTAAAGAGCCTAGTCCCTGTTTGTGTAACCGAGTGAACTGGCTGGACTTGGAAATGGTGGAAACTGCTGCCTGCATAACTTAAAAATAAAGCCAAAGCCTGGCCATTTCACTGAGGTATGAAAGGAGCACTGGGGGGTGACTTAAACACCAAAGCAGAATTTGTTGAATGTTTAACTGTTTGAAACCTGGACCCATGTATTTTGTTTTTAATATGAAAAACAAGACTGATATATTGTTTAATAGTCTGCCTTTGATCAAAGTTTTGAAATGGTGTAACTAACAGTCAATCATAAGAAAACCTGGGATTGGGGAGATAATATTTATTTTTAAATAAAAATATATCCTTTTGGCCTACAGAAGGTTTACTCCTTTTAGCCTCATACTTGAAGTTTTATCGTCCTGTTATTCCAGGAATGAGAAACTGCTGAAGCCAGTGTAAAGGATGTAACAACATAGCCCACAAGAGGCCAGTATGTATTTAAATTTTGAACTACTCAAAGCCATATTTGTCCAGTGTAAAGGGACCCAGGCACCTTCCTAGAAATGCAACAATCTACAGGACTTCATGTGAGCTGAAGGACACAAAAGGGTCAGTAATGGTCTTGAAAGCTCCTGTCTCTTTAGTAGGAATGATCAGGACCTTAGCAGCTGGGGAAAAAAAGGTAAAATATACATAAACATATATTCTCAAGAATGTCCTAAGACTTTGTATTCTGTGGCTGTGGGCAGGCAGGATGGAAATTGGCTGTGTGAGATCAATAGCTTTAGTCTTGTATCTGCTTTGCTTTTCCTTTCCTTCCCTTTCCACAAAAGGAACTTTGTGAAGTACCACTCTGAAGTATAACTCCTTGAGACACTTAAAACCTGGAGTAAAAGAGCTGTGAAAAGTATGGTGTAAGGGAAGACTCAGTTACCTACAAAAGAATTAGTCAAACTTGTCCAACTCTGTCTTCTGTAACTGAAACTAAAATTACCACTTGCTTGCACCAAGACCTTGTTGCGTGTACTTCAGTGGTACTGACAAGTCTTTTCTTGAGATCTGGTTTGCCTTGTAAATGTGCGCTGATTCTGTTAATAGCAGCCATAGTAAATACAGCGTGATAGCCACACTATATGTGATGAGTGAAGTTAATCTCTCTGCAGAGTACCTCTGGGTTGATTCATGGTGTATCTGTGTTCCTAAGCACAGAGGGTTGTCTGCATTATCATTTTATTTTCTTTCATGCCCACAGTCAAGGTATGGGCAAGTTGAATCATGGTGATGGGCAGTAGCAGACAATGTCACATCCTTCAAGTGCAACCTTTTGGGCTCTGGAAGTCGGTTCCAGGAAATCTTGTAATCTGACAAGGCTTCTAAAAGCTCATCACTTACTATTAAGGGCAATTTTTCTAACAGAGTGCTTGCTTTCCTGACTGAAGGATAACAAAAGGTAATAGCCCAGCAGTTTAGAAAAAATCTGTTTCTTACCAACCATTTTTGCTCCTTAGCTGGCACAAGCTACTGGATCTTAACTTGTAACATTTTCATGTTCAGTAAATCTGTGGCTAAGGATGAAAATTTTGATGACGTAAAAGAAATACAAGTAAAGGGAATTCCATTTTTAAGGTGAAAGAAGGAACTGTTAAAATGGTGGCTTGGCTTTTAAGCTGTGTCACTGTGAGCTTTGCAGAATTTGAAAATCCAAATAAATCCAAAGGTATGCAGAGAGTTTTGCAGTGGAGCAGGTGAGTAAAGCAGCATACTATATGCCTTCTCATTTTAGCACTTGGCATTTTAGCACCTTTTCTAGGGTGTTTGGGAGTAACATCTTGTCTCTTCTAAACCAGCCCCAGTCATTGCTGTCACCAACACCAATGACTATTGGTATGCAAGAGTGAAAGGGTGAGAACAGAACAGTGAGAGAAGGTGGTAAATGTGGGGGGGGGGGAAACACCTTTGGGCAGACCAGGCAAAAGCAAAAGTGATCTCTTTCTCTTGGCTTCTTGGTTTGTAGGAAAGACTTTAAAAATTGTGTCTCTGAGAGAAAATTTCTGAGCAGAGGAGGAAAGACAAAACAGAGTCTAGAGATGCATGATATCCCTGTATAATTTTAGACAGTATATGGAGATATATAGTCTAGAATAGAGACTCTTCACTTGTCTTCTGTGCATAAGGAGTTGGAGAACATGTCTTGTGCAGGCAGGCTGGAGACAAAGGCGAGCTCATCAAGGAGACCAAGGTATATATATTCTGATAAGGAAAAGGATCTCCTTGGGAGGATGCCCAAAACAGAGCACTTTTGGCATAGCTATAATTTCTGCTGGCAACAAAGCAAGGTCTCGGGGTCATATGATCTTAACACTGTCTTCCCTGTGGACTGTATCTTCTAGGTTGCAGTGCATAATTATAGCTTTATCATTTGTGCCCTCAACTCTTGGAAAGGCTTGTGCTTTGGGTTGATTTCTTTCTGACCCAAGATCCTTCAGCAGCACACAACTGTGTCATACCATTCCTTACTGTATCTGTCTTGCCAAGGAACACTTTTTAAAACTAGGGAGCTACAATTTCTAGATGACTAGTACTGATCCCTCAAGGACTAGAATTGAATAGTCCCTTTTCTCCAAACTGCCTTCCATACTGGGACCAGTCTTGGCATAGCCATAGGCAGCAGAGTCCCCACTGGAAACAGGCTATATGGTGACAGAATTTCCTCCCATCGTATGGTCACATGGCCTCCCTAGGTGATGCACACCAGCTGACAAAAGGTGGGCTGCATCGGTGCAGTGGGATTTGCCTTCTGGTGAGGGGGAAGTGAGTATTTTTGTTCTTCTCAAAGGCCAGCACGTGGTCTACCTGCTATTGCAAGACTACAGGTATTGCCCCTGCATCAGCCATTGCCTTTGATTAGAAACATTTTATCTTGCTTTGGTTATCTTGGCTTAAAGCAATCTCCTTACTGGTTCTGCCTTGACACTGCAGTGAGGACAATGACACAGTTCCCAGCGACATCCACCAAGAGCAAAGTGTGCATGGATCCTTGTAGCATTCACATATCCCACTGTGTGTGATACACTTAGGAGAGCTGGGGAGGTCTTTGATTAAGGAAAAGTGCAATGAAATAGTCTAAATGAATAAGCCAGAATAATCCAAGCTGGTAGTAGAGTTTCTGTTGATTTTCCTGGTGTAAAACTGAGACCTTTTGCGATTAACCACAGAAAAACATCTCAGTTCCAGTGAGGTGTTCGCATGGAGCTGTTAGAAATGAGTATTAAGGGCCAGCTCCTTACTGGTCAGTCTGGCTGGGATAAAAATAGAGTTTTACCTGAACTGAAGAACTAGTTCTTACAAAAACAAACTAAATGGGTTCATTCTGATAGAAAAACGCAGCTCTCTCAAGCCTCCTGAAATGAATGAAGTTTAAAGGAGGAGGATTTGTCTTAAACTATGGGCATTTGTCTAAACAGAGGGCATGAGCAGCACTCGGGAGCTTAGTACAGCTTGTGCAGAACAGAGTAAGTCCTAATGGGCCTTCTGTACATTCAGTTTTGATACCTTTCTTGAATGACATCTAAGCATCTTGCAGCACCCCTGTGCAGCAAGGCAGCCCAGTTTTCCCATTGTGTAGATGACAACACAGGTACAGAGAGAGCAAATTATTTGGCCAAAATCCCACAGAAAGACTGGAAAGAAAGACAGTCCACCCTTTCCCACTCCTGGTAAATAAATCCTTCAAACAGTACTTCCCTGTTCTGCTTGATTAACATATTTTCCCCCCCAACTGAAGAAGTTGTTTCCAGGAAGTCTTCTGCCTTACTGGAGTCTTTTAGTATGGCGAGAGCTTTGAGATCCTTGCTGGAGAAAGCATTCCTGAATTTGTGGAAAAGCCTTGTCCACTGGCAACACCCGAGGGTGAGTAACAACAGTTTCTGGTGAAAGACAGTTCTTTACCTAGTACATGCCAACAACTGACTGCATTTTCAGGTGCTCTTAAGTATATTCACCCACCTCATGCAGTAAATATGGTCCATCATCTTCTACAAGTGGAAGAGTGGTAAACAAAACCAGGTGTAAACTGGAGTTCCCTCTGCCCATCCTCACTGTTTTTGGAGATTTGTCATGGATCAGTCAAAATCAGTAGGAAAGCTGCTATTCGTTTTAGCTGCTGGAAACCTGTCCTTACTGATTTAAATACAGCAGTTCTTCTTTATGCAAAACTCATGATCGAATGATTTGGCTGGGGCTGGAAGAATGTGACCTTTAATGCATAAGTAAATAAGCCTTTCCATCATGTATAATCTCTCCCATATGACAGATCAGTGACTGTCTAAAGTGACAGAAAGATCATATGAGTCTGTATTATATATCACAAAAAAAAAAATCACAAATCATTCCTGTCAGTGTGCAGACCACTGCTAATGAACAAATTTCATTCCCAGAGTGGTATCTGTGATGGATGTAAAGTTGTAATAAGTACAGTAAGCAAAGTAAAGCAAGGTTAATCTAATCTCCTCCATAAAGCAGACAGGAAAAGAAAACATGCATTTAAAATAAACCCAAACGGGGAAAGTGCGTAACAGGCCCCTGTTTGATTTTACTCATTCATTCATTAATTCCAACGTTTCTTCTGGAATTTTAGGAGACAAAACAATATTCTGACCTAAAGTTAAAAGAAAACCAAAGCCTAATGCAACATGGAAAAGAGAGAGTGGGTACCAACAGAAGAAGGATCCAGAATGTTTTTGACAGTATTTTTAAGAAGTATGTGCTAAGGTAACACACCTTTTTTTCTTACCATTGGCCGATTATTTTTTTTATTTCCACAGTAAAAACTGTAAAAAAGAAATAGTTAGGCACTATATTATTCCTCAGCAGCAATAAAAGTGTCCCCATTAGCAGTCAGCCTACTGCAATACTACTACTTTCAAATAGTGTTGTGTGTCTATAGGGCAGTGTTTCCGATCAACAGAAAAAGAGCATCAGAGCAGGAACCATTATTTCTGTTACTTGGTTTTGTGTTTAGCATAGTGAGGCCCTAATGCCTCTTGTGTGCTGTTCAGGCAAAACCAATGCTAACTCTTAATAATTCGTAATATTTAAGACATATGTCCCAGTTCAGCCCTTTTTAATTTGAAATGTCCCATGGCTGCAAAAGTTCTGCCCTCCTTCTGTTCTTTTTCTTCCTTTCCTTGCTCTGTCTCTTTCTCTCCTCTCTCCTTAATTCTTAGTTCACTCTAATTCACCTTTTCTCTCAGGCAGTCCTTTGTTTACAAGTCTGCCAGTCAGGGCGGGTCAAACTCTCTTTCTTTTCCTACACTACTCCAGAGTCTTAAGTCCCAACAGTTTCCATTCACCCTCCTCTGGTCTCTATTGCTTATGAAGTTCAGGGGTGATATTCACTTTCAGTGCAGAGCACCAGAATAAAAGGATGTCTCTCAGAAGAATGTGGCTTCATTTTGCTGTCTTAGGCCAAGAATGGACCTGATCCAAAATACATCTCTGTCAGAGGGAAGACTTCAGTCTGTTTCTGGGGCTTTGGGAAGGATGTGAGGGATCTTTAGGGAGGAGGGAGCATTGGATTTGGCCTCAAAATTTCTGCCCTCAAAGATTCTGGATTTTCAACAGGTCAATTCTGTTCATGATGAAAAAAATCCTGATTTAAACACAAATAAAAGGAGGAATTCACTAATGCATTTGCCATATCTGCCCCCCACCGCCCCAAACTATGTGGAGCTTTTACTTACACTACTTTCTCTGTTTTCTGTTTTTTTTTTCCAATCTGAATGCTTCTTCTGAGACGATACAGATAACTACAAGTGTATAGTGTCCGATACCCACACCGATGCTATCTACACAGTATCCTTGATCATGACTAAAGGTAAGCTCTAGAGGTCTGGCTTGATTAGTGATTAGACCAGTTATTAACAACTAGGCTTGGAAGAATTTTTAAGATAGACAAAATGGAGAGTCTTTGCAGGGCAAATTTGCTTTAAGTAGAGTGGGGTGAAGCAGGATGCAAGAATCTATCCCCTGCTGACTTTAAACTGAGCACTATGTGTCTTCCCCTCTGTGTCCACTGCACAAAAAGAACATATTTTCAAAGGTGCAAACATTGTCCTTATTATGGGGAAAAGCCTTTTTGTTCCCTGTATTTCCTGAGAAAAAAATGATATGAAGCATATGGGTATGAAATACATGCTGTGCATCACCAATGTGAATGGGAAAGACCTAGGCACCTACAAGAATGTGGCTGACAAGAAACTCTCTGTTATGCTGAGTGATAGGTAATCTTTGTTCTTGGATACATGAGGTTCTGTGTACAATGTCAACATCTGCAGACAAAAATTTGAGGGTCAAAATTGATGGGCCAAACTATGAAAAGCCTACTTTCTTTCCTTATATGTCTTTGCAACATTCATGATTCACTGGTCTTTTTAGGCTCAAACAGAAATCTAACGTTGTACAAGTCATAAACCAACCCACAATTACCAGAGCGCCCATGTGAAAACACCTTTCATGAGATAGCAGATTTCAGTTTGAAGCCTAGTTATTACACATAATAAGCCAAATTCCCCACTGACGTCAGTGTGGCAATGGTGTGAGTCACTACTGAATTTGGACCAGTTTTAGTGGAAAAGATGGGAATGCAAAATGCACCTTGGCACTGTCCTTTTAGTGGAAGTGAACTTTGCTCAAACAATGTTACAGGACTTGGGAGTGAGTGAATGGGCCTGGGCACAATGACAACAATCTTTTTTCATCTGCATATGCTTCCTACAACCAGCCAAATGTGTGCCTGCTGTTTGAAGGAAAACCAACCACCTTATATAAAGCAAACTTGCTTTAAATCAATGCTAAGTAAAAGTGATGCTGCCCACCTGCCTTACCTTTTATTGCAGTAGGACCATCTCTTAAAGATAAGCTTTGCCATAAGTACCATTCTTTAAGTATAATACTGATCTTTTTGATAAAGCCCTTAGTAGGGCTTGGGCACAGGCTATTTGGTAGTGCGGTAGATTACCTTATTTAAGCCAAATAGTGATCCTGTGCCAGGCACTGCAGCACTCTTGACAGATAATGCAGGAATATGTCAGTCCTCCTTCAGATTGCCAAATGGTTCCAGGTATGCTTTTAGATGTCATCTGCAGTTGCCTGAAGCCATTTACTTTACAATGACCTACAGTAAAGGAGAGGAAAAAAAAGCAGAGCTAAGACAGAAGAACTGAACAGAAAAGCAGTGTTTCTGTTGGTAATCAGCTTTGTAGGATTAAATGCAACTTTTACTGAACATTATCAACTGTAGTTAGCTTAATTTCCACTGAAGTTGAAGGAATGAATTGGTCTGTCTGCTACCACTCAAGAAAGAAATCAAAATTACTTCACTGAAGTCTAGCTATTTAGTGTAGGAAATCTGAGATCAGGAATTAAGCGTAACAGAGTGAATATTTGTCTTTTTGGTATTTAACAGGTGAGCCCCTAACTCCTGACAGAACTGAAACCAACGAAAGTGACTGAAAGACAAGACAGCAGTTTTTGAAATCTGCCTGCCAAAGAAAGTGCAAAACTTCACCTAGAAGTTCAATGGGAAAGAGTTGAAGTGGGATAAGTACGAAATCATCACATCTGATGATGGATTGGCCCACACTATGAAAACTGAGGGTGTTCTGTCCAGTGACTTCAAAGAACTCAGTGTTGAGACTGGAGATCTAGTGCAGAACACTCCACTCTTCATTGATCATAAGTAATGCAAAGTAAGCGTCTTTGGGCAGTGGGTGGATCAAACACAAGATAGCAGGGTTTGAGCTGCAAAATCCATAAAGCTAAAACACAAAGCCCCAGAGCTTGGGCTGAAAAGAATGGAAGCCACAGCCTCATAAAGCTAGTCTGTGGACAGGCAAGCAGAGGAGCATCAAGACCTCATTTTCACACTGGAATTTAAGTCCCAAGCCTGGAATCTCTCCTGCACAGGAGCCCATGTCAAATCCTGCAAAGACAAAGCCACCTGTTCTTATTTCCAAGGTGCTTGCTGGTATGTGCCATTTTTTCTTGCCAACCCCTTCCCCAGGGATTCCAATTCAGTTCGTCAGCAATCCCAAGAACACCCAAGTGAAAAAGAAGGGAAAAGCCTGCCTGGAGTGTGTGCTGACTTCTGAAGGTGTCACCCTGAAGGGGATGTAGAATAGACGAGTGACTGAGAGGTCTCCTCAGTACATCATGAAGCATGAAGGGAAGAGAGCAGAGCTTATCAATTAATGCTGCTGAGCTGAGTGACTCAGGAGATGGCACAGAGATCGTAAGGCTGTGCAAGACAGTGATGCTAATGAGCAGTACAGCAGTGCCAGTGTAACCGTGGAAGGTAAGCGTGAATGGCTCGAGAGAGGAAGAGGAGAAGGAATAGTAGTCTTTACAGTGTTCTTCAGTGAACTCTGCGGAAGAGCAGTGCTGCTTTGCTATAACAGCTAGGAAACTGATGTGAGATAATGCTGCTCTGCAGTCTATTTGTTGTTTAACGTGGAATAAGCCGTTAGTCTGTGCCCCCTCTTGGTAGCATGCAGATAAAAATTAAGGACTTCCCTTTGCTGTAGAAAGCAGTAGAAGCACAAAGCAGTAAATCTTCCATTTAAGTCCTTGCACATGTCACCTAAACCAGCCTAGTAAAGTGTACTGTGTTTTTTATTTTAATCAGGGTTGTCCTAACAAATTCTTATCTTGATTCTTTAAAGTGACTCATGGGACATTTGACTGCAGTCTGCTGAGGACCAGCAGCACAACATGAGGCTGGTAAATATTTAATATCACATTTGTTTGGTGAATTAATTTTGCAGTACCATCACTGATGCTGTAAACTTAAGTCTATGATATTTATAGAAAGACACAAGGCTGTTAAGAGCGGGGAAAAAAAGTTGGAAAGCTTAGCTTCATGCCCTCAGCATAGGCTGGAGAAGAATTTCAAAGTTAGGGTGTGGATTTTAGTGGCTGTTAGTATTTGAGATTACTTCTGTTAGATACGGACCAGCTTTGAACTATGCCCAGGTGCTTTCCATGAAAAGTGCAGCATTTTAAGACCGTTTTAAAATGAACGGAATGGAAGGAGGATAAAAGTATATTAGTGTATCCTTCACAGGTTCGGGAACAACTGAATATCTGACTATTCAGTTGGTAGGATGCTATGAAGGAAACTTCAGGGGCCAAAAGAAGCTCGGCTGTGAGGTCAAGCAGATTTTCTCACATGGAAGACTGACCTGCCCTAGTGCCCATCCCTGACAGATGTCTCTGTGAGGCTGGTCTCTTCCTAATAGTCCTGTGTTTTCTGTGTCAGATCATGCCCCACAAATCCTGTCCTGGTGTATGGACTTGGGTGGAACTCTATTAGTTGCATTTTGGCCATGTATTTCTCATTTTGTTTTCCCAAAACAGGCCAGAAGGGAGCGGTTTCCCAATGGCATCCCCAGCCCTGGACTGTCCAGGTGAGCAGCCTGGCAAGGAGTCTGTGGCGAGGGTTGAGTGTGGCTGGAGGTGGGCAAGGAAGCCCTGGCTCCTGGAGGATGGGTACCAGGCCTGGTATGCGAGTGCCCTCTGTGGGCCATGGCGATGGTGGCCTGAGGGGATAGTGTGGGGCAGGGGCCTTCTCTGACCACTCCTCTGGGACAAAAACCGCTTCTGTGGCACAGGTAACCTGGAAAGTCATGGCTGAGTTGCCTCTGACTCCTGTGCACACTGGAATTGCAGGCTGGTGCCTTAGTTACAGATTCATCTTTCCCCACGTGGAGTTCAGGTTCAGATACAAATATTATGTAGGCAATAGAGGAAGTGTTTGGCTGGTTTGAGAGCAACTCTGGAACAGCTAAGGGTCTGGACCAGTGCTAAGAGGCTGTGTTCTGCTTCAGCTTTTGGGTTCCTATAGCTACATTCCCTCCACTGAACACCCATAAAGAAGGGCAAAAACTGCTTAGGAACAGCCTTTCTCCATCCCCCTTTCTTCCCATGATGTCCAATTCACTAAACGACTTTCATCCTGAGGGCCTATCCATTTTGTTACGAGGTCTCCCTGCCATTAAATACCTCCTTGGTGTTTGAGGTGCTCAGTCAACAATCATTCTGCGCAGTTTTTCTGTTCACGTGCTTCCACCAGGATTTCTTCCAGAGACATTTGCAACCATGAAGAGCATGGGTGTGACGTTTGTGCTTTAATGGGGATCCTGCCAAGCTCTGTGTTGTCCTGAGTGGCACAAAGCTGGAAGGAATATGGCTTAATGACGGCAAATAGGTAAAATGCCCATGGTATTGTCAGTGTAATGAAAGGCTGCAAAACGCTCGTGGAAAGTTTTCTCCAAATAGCTACTGTGGGATTTGGCCTTGTTTGATAAAGGGCTTTTGGCTAAGGACGAACAGATGGACAGATCAGACAAGAACAGATCTAATCTTTCCCAGTCTACTACAGCCTCAGTCTTACTAAGTTTTGGCTTTGAATCTTGGCTTTTTCAAAATTTTCCTTCCCAGTCTCCTGTAAAGATGCTTTCACATTTGCTAACCCATTTTCTCAGCCTGTAGACTCGCATTCTTTCCCACAAGGTTGTCTTCTCACCACCCACCCTTCTCCCTCTCCCAGTCTCAGATTTTCAGAGTAATCAGTAAATGTATCCTTTGCATGCTAATGCACACACTTCATTACATGCCATGTGGCTCATCTATGCAAATGCACAGATCACTCTGTCCATGTAACACTGAATTTGTTTTGTCCATAGATCACAGAGCATTTTAGTCATCTTAGAGCAGGATCAGAACTCTGATCAGAGGATTCAGGGCCAGGGCTGGAGATGGTGTTTGTTGCAATGTGGGTTGTTTAGTGCCTCAATCTTCATGTCACATTACGCCCATGAAAAAGATCTGGATAGTGAAGCAGGGAGCCATCCACAAATTCATCATTGACAGAATGGGAGAGGAGCGTGAAGGGAGGTAAATGTTCAAAGGCCAGGGGGCAGAGAGTAGAGCAACAGTTGCCATTGGAGGTAGCCACCCCATCTCCTTACTGCTCTTTACCAGGTGTACACAAACACTTGCAGAATCAGTGCTTCACCAGGTCTCATTACCTGGGCCTGTACCATTTTACAGGCTTATTTATGTGCATGAGCAAAACCTCTTCTTTCTGCTTCTTTGTTCCCTGAGGGAGAAAATTGAACAGTCGTACTGGTTGATTTTAAGTGACTAAGCATAGGTTTCTGTGTTTATAAATCGGTGATCAAGAATTTTGGCCTGAGCCTTTACTTCAACGTTGTTGTCATGAGCAACAAGAAAAACACCTTTTCTGAAATTATATATAGAAATATATAAATATGCGTATTACTCAGCTCTTGGCAGCCAGATGGCGCCAGATGGACTTTCAGACTTGACTGCAGAATGGAAATAAGCCTCTTTCTGTCTGCTGAATCAAGGCAAGCTGGATAGATACCGCTGCACGGACAGCGGGACAAATGCAGCAGTAAGGATGCTGTGGCTGTAGCAGCGAATATTTATCATACCTGTGTTGCAGTAAAAAACACATCCACAGCAAAGCTTTGGTATAGGGAGTGTTGACTTTCCTTCATTCAAAAATATTTTTGAATGCCTTTTTATGACTTTCAGCAGAAGATTGTAATTTCTAAACTTACACATCGTGTGACAAAAATAAAAGGAAAAACACCAAATATATTTAGGAACCTGGTTATTTGTCTTTATTGTGTGTGGGACATCCTTATCATTTTCCCATATTACTCTGTAACAAATGAGGGAGAGTTTTCTTTACAAGCAGTACCTAACTTTGATTCTACTATCTTTATCATGATCATAGATATCCCAGTGTGGCCTGAGGGAAGAACAGCACAAAGGGCTGCTTCTTGTGCCTTGCAAAACTTAGAAACTGCCTGGAATCAAATCTCCAGGCCCTAGGGAAGTGAGGAGCTTTGGGGCTTGCTGTTTCCCAGAGGTCCCTCTTTTTCTGCTGAGCTGAACAACTAAAGGAGGTCAGCCAGCTCCCCGTACAAGAAACAGAACTAAATTAACTGAATCAAAACACGCTGAAGATTTTGAGTGTCCCCGAAGACTTTCACAAAACACAGGATTCTTAAATTAAAAACATGGAGTGTATGAAGGGCCCAGCTTTGGACCACCTTTTCTGGGAACTTGCAGATGCAGGAAAGATGTCAAACTATATTTGCAGCTGCAGCTTTCAGATGTTGTCTTTTCTTTCCAGATTCTCCTGTTATTGAAGAATCTGTACTCAAGCTTTTTGCTGCACACAGCCTTACTGTGAAGACCAAGCATCAAGGTGCCTTTCAAGGCAAAGCCAATGCCCAAAGTCACCTGGTTCAAAGATGGTATTGAGGTGACAGAGGAAGAGAAAGTGGTGATGGAGAAAGCCAATGATTGCGTTACTCACAATCAAAACCTGTGTAAGTGAAGACAGTGAAGCCATTATGCTGAATCTGAAAAATGACTGTGGCTTGGCTCCTGACAATCCTTACCTCAACTTTGTTAGTAGGTCCTAAATTAATCATTTTGTAGCAGGATAGCAGGACAGTCACTGGTAGATATGTTGGGTTACAGACACCAAAATTCAGACTTTCTTTTTAAAAATCTTGCAGTGGGGCAGACTCTGAGTTATCAAATCAAGTGATTCAAGAGAGTTTAGTTTTGCTGTAATTTACATTGATTTATACTGTGACAGGATATGACCATCTGAATAGTAGCCCTCTGTCACTCTGGTCAGCTGCTAACACTGCAGACAAACTAAAACCCCCACAGGGGAAAGCAGAGTTCCTGTAACACATGAGGAAAATACAAAATGAGATGGAAAGCACCCAAAGGCAATGGAGGAAAGCAGGTGAGTCACTTCGTCATCAAGAGGAGGATGGCTGGAGAAAAAGTTGTGAATCAAAGTAGGGGTGGTGGAGAGCAACGACACCACGTTTGCTACAGAGAAGGTGGAGGAAGGGAAAGCCTACTAATTCAGAATATGTGCCATCAACTCTGAAGGCCTCATCAAGCCCCTGGAAACAAAAGACATTTTTGCTGGAGAGCCTATTAGCCAGCTGTTTTTAATGTGGTTTCACAGTCTCGCTTCCCATTGTTTTTATCCGCTTCCTCCTTGCCAGTCTGCAAAAGAACACTGTCCCCTGGGCTTCAGGGGACAAGTTCCAGGGACAGAGCTTAGAAGCTGCTTTGTGCGTAGGCTGATAGCCAGGATCAAACAAATACCCACGTCTTTTCACTGCAAGTGTTTGTGGACTCAGAAACCCCTCAACATGGGCTGGCCACAAGAGAGGACTGACTAACACACTGTTCTGGTGTCAGTTACGCAAGCTTAGTGGGATACGACAGAAATGAAAAGTGGCTTTCTCTGGAAAATATTGTGGGGGAGGAGGGAAGATAATTTAAAAGGGAATGCTTAAAAACATTTTGTTTTGCAGCCAAAAAAGAAAATATGTCAGCCAGAAACTAACTTGGTTACAAAGCACTGCTGAACTATCTTCTGGGAGTTACAGTTTGGGTACTTCTTGTTCCCATTTTTCCTTTATGGACTGGAATCCTCGATGAAAGGGGATTTGCAGTCCCCTTTCCCCAAGACCAGAATGTATCACAGAAGATACAGTGCAAACAAGGAGTCTGGCCTATTGAAACATTCCAGAAAGAAAATTACCAAAATAAAGTAATATATATCAGTTCTCACCTAAAACTTTGCATTTTTGTCCAAACTTCCTATGGATTAGGGAAGACATTTCTGAGCCGCTCTGTAATGCATTGCAGAAAGAGCTCATTTTCAGAATAAGTGCAAGAATTGAAATGTTTCAACATTTGAAATGACAAAGGGAATTAGACTGCAAAGAAAGAGTCTTTAGAAAAAGGTTGTGGCCATGAATAAACCTTAACATACAAGTTACCCTCCTTGACTTCTTGTTGTACATACATATGTATGTATTTATACACACACACAGAGCACATACACAAAATTTGGAGTCAATGAATTCTGATTGTACTGTGCTAATTTGATTTTCTTCTGTGCAGAACCTCTGAGACAGGTGTCTCAGCCTCAAGTTCTAGATGTCAGGAAAGAAGATGTCACCATCACCTGGAACTTCCCAGCCCAAGACGGAAGCTCCACAGTGCAAAGTTACGTCATAGAAGAAAGGCAGCAATCTTTGTGTCTCGAACACCAAGGAGCCAGTCCAAGGTCAGACCAAGATTATTATCTGTTTTATGTAGGCAAAAAGAAAGTTAGATAAGCTTTGAATGTAAAGCTGAGTATTGATTATTCAAGGAAAATGTCATCATGGCATCTAGCAAGATACACATTTTGACATACACTGTTCAAAGCAAGATTTTCAGCCCTCAGGTAGAAATGGCTTGATACCCACAACCAACGATAAGAGGGCAGAACACTCAGCACCTCTGAAAGTCACACCTATGGATTTGGGTGCCTAATTTCAAGCGTTTATATTTACATGTCTCCCTACCTAAATTTGACTGCTTTTCCCTGACTTAGACCAGAACTGAATTAAACAAGTGACTGATTTTGTTGTATCCATCAGATAGCAACCATATGATCCATGCTTAGCACAGCTTGTATAACACATGGGAGTGTTCCTGTCAGCAGCAGCATCTGACTAACGAGACTTTTGCTTTTCCTTTTCTGTTAATATTTTGGTTCTTTCTTGGATTCTTTCCTCTGTCTCATTCGAAATGTTGGACTTTCATATTAATTAAGTTACAATCCATCACACTATCCAAAAATATCCTCCTTAAAGCACCATTATTACCATGGTAGATAATGGAAACACTTTTTAAGGCAAATTATTCAATTACTGAGTTTTTTTTCAAAATTGAATGGAGGTTTAACCTTGCTTGAAGGCTAGATTGTGAAAGGCTTGGCCACTCTATTGAGTTTGTTACACTATTGGCAATCCCACTGAAGTCAGTGGAGCAAGACATGAAGATATTTTTCCCCAGCATGTATGTTTATACCAGGCTAAAGACCATAATCTAATGGAAAGCAAATTATGCATTTTTCCTCTTATTATATGCATCAAAATTCCATCTTCTCCTTAGGGAGAGAGATATGAAAATAGAGAAGACCACTAGAGAAGTGAAGGTTAGACGTAGTAAGGGCCTCCCTGAACCCCTGAAATTTATATTGTTCTCCAGCAGTCTGGGAGCTGAAATTTCTTCTTGGTTTATCTCAATCCAAAAGCAATTTAAAAAAAAGAATTAGTGACCACTTGGGAACACTTTTATGGGTGATTAGAGAGTTGTGCAATTGCAACATGTGTGCCCCTAGGTACCAGATTCAAAGTGGATCGTTTTCTGGACGATACAGAATGAGTTCCGTGTGATAGCTGTGAACCGTGCAGGCCCTGGACTTCTCAGCATGCCCTCAACCTCTCGTTGCAAAGGATCCCATCAGTATGTTTCTTTCACTGTTTAATATCTAGTTTTCCTAAACATATATGTGATGACCAGATCTATGCATTTATGACTGAATGCTGAGGGAACGTGGCAAATTCCAGCCTGGCTCAATGTAAGGGACTGCATTGAGTTTACAGCTTAACTAAAGATTAAGGAAGGCCTTAATACTGTTGGCTATAAATGTAATTATATTCTAAGTGCCTGAAAGTGTGATATTATTCACTTAAAATGTGTAACTGTTAAGATAAGGACACAGTAAGAGATTCCCACCTGGAGGGAATTGACTATATGCAAACAGCAGAGATCAACATGATAAAGGTGCTCTAAGGTGTAGATACCTTTAGTGCTTAATGTGTAGGTAGCCAAAGGCCCTAATGTATGACAAAGAAAATAATTTCTCATGCATGTTGCTATGGTCCTTTCATCAGTCCCCCATCAACCCTTTTAAAAGAAGAGAAAATTCTTGCAGAATTCATGGAAGTTGCTTACATTCTTTTATTTTAATATTGCATTTTTAGTAATAAAGAATCTATGCCTAATTCTGGACTGATCAAAATCACAGACAAACTCCAAAGGATTACAGTAGCCTTAGAAATGCTGAAACGGGCAAACTTTATTTTGTGCCAGTTATAGAGAATTCTTACTCTATATGACCCTATAACTAAAGCATTTTAAAAACAAAAGGCTGTCAGAGGCCATCAATAAATAGCTTAAACTATTGATGGAATCTTGTAATAGATACAGGAGTGGGCCTTAGTAAGTGCACATAATTTAGAAAAAAACCTGGCCAAGTGTGGAAGCCGGTATAGCTAAAAAATGACAGAATTCTATGTAGTAGATGAGAGCCTTGAGGTTAAATAGTTACTCAGATGGGAAAGCATTCAGGTTCCTTTACATCAGGAGACAACACAAAAACAATTTAAAGCCTGAAGCTATGATTCTTCTCCTATTTGAAGAGTTGCATTATTTCACATTAGGCCTAGGAGAATATGTACTGTCCATATGCACCATATTCTTTATGACCCTGTGTGCTCATATGAATGTTCTGTATAAAAGCCCTTAGCATCAAGTTTGTCATGGCATGCTGCACTGTTGACTTTTTTGGGTTGGGGAGGACAGGGGGAGGTCATTGCATTTTAGCTAAGGCTTTCAGAGCAGAACATGGATTCGGATACACAACTCCCTGTTCATTTGATTAAAAACATACAGATATTTTTTTAATGTCCCATCTTTTGCTCTTCTTACATATTATGGAGATCTAACTAGACTGCTGCAAGGTGGACTAAAGAGCAAAAAGCAAGATCTGTATTTTCAAAAATGACCGCTAATTAGGGGTGCTGTAATCTTTGGCAAATAAACTTGAAGAACATGAACAGGATCTTGCAAGCCAGTAAGCAAATTCACTAATCCAAGCAGTCCAGATAGCACCTGTCCACTTTACACAGGACTGTAAGAGGGATTTATTAAACCAGAAGGGACACCAGGCACTCAAAGCTGTACAAGACAGATTATAGGAAATGTACTGCAGAGCTCACTGGTCAGCTAGGAATAGACAGAAGCAAACCTTTAATGCTAGACACCTCTCCCAAACACATGTGGAGAATGAGTGGTGGTCAAGTGCTCACAGAAGGTGCCCTTTCCAAGCTGAATTCAGATGATCCCATGTCAAATGTTGTGAGGATTTTTCTTAAATGGCCAACCTTGGAGCGGGTCTACGTGTATGTGCCATTTTAGAAACAGTATTGTTTTGTTGGACAGAATTTGCTGTGTTTACTAAGGCTCCTTTTACCCTAAAACCTTGCAGGTTCAGCATCTTGAAATAGGAACAGCTTTGTATTCACATATGCAAGCATAGGCCTGCAAGTACAGTAGTGTGTCACAGCTCTTCTGCTGTCACAGAGCCTCTAGGACTGCTGAAGGTGCCGGATCTTTCCAACTCCAGCATTTCCTTAGCCTGGCAGGAGCCAGACCAGGGAGATGTGCTGTCAGGATACATTCTAGAGATGTGAGCTGAGGACACCAAGAAATGGACAAAATGCAGCAAGATCCCTATCTCTAGTACCACTTACACTGTGGGAGGCTTGCAGAAGAGACAAGTACTACTTCTGAACCTGAGCTGTGAATGAAGCTGGTGTGAGAGAAGCAGTGGAGTTATAGGAAGGAATTGTAGCAATGCCACCTTCAGGTAAGACCTGCAGTATCTGTCCAGCTGGAACTCCCATCTATCAGCCGTTACTTTCCTGTGTTTTTAAAATATACCTAATTTTGTAGAGGGTTATCAGATTCATCTTGCACAAAGGAATATTTAGCATCACAGCTCTGCTTCTTTTTGCTGAGTTTTCAGAGGTGCCGAGAGGAGATGAACAGCACAAGCTGTGAAGTCCTTGAGCCAAATTAAAATCGTTCTGCTATCCTTCTTGCTGTCCCCTGAATGAGTATGTTAGGTATAATGGCAGTTGTTTCTTCCACTATCTGACCTCTGACATCACATCTCACATGTGATTACAGAGGTCACTGTTGGAAGATATTCTGATTCCTGTCATGGATACTGTAGTCTGAGTATGGGTTAGGAGTAGGTACTACAGCAAATAAACCATCGTGTTTGAAATTCCAATTTGTTGTAAATACGGTGGTACTGAGACAGGATTATAATTCTTTCAGGCACTCGGTTTGAATGGGGTGAACAGTCAGGTGCCAGCATGCTAAAGTTGGAATAGTATTATCAGAAGTCATGCTTCAAAGACACTAATTATGTCTTGAGAATGAAGGTATCATGACCTGCCATGAAATCCCTAGATAGCTTACTATTTGAGGTAGCAAAGTATTTAAATCTTTATTGTTTAGAACTTATGATTGCTTAATTATTAATTAGGAAATTCAGACTTTTTATGTCTTAAGATACTCCCAGATAACAAAGCATGGTGCTGACTGCCCTCAGTAGCAGCAACGCCAGCAAGAAAAGACGCGTGATTCATGAGTCGTGTTATATAACACTGATTCCTGTAGAGTAGAAGGACATTCAGGCTTGGCTGAGGATGTCTCAGAAGGCAACATCCAGGTGACCGATACAAAAAATAGTCGTTTCTCTTCTCAGTCTCCACTTTGGAACTACACAACCAGTCCATGCAGCACGGCTTTGTTACCACGTTTCCAAATACAGAAACACCAAAAAATCCCAGAGAGATTGCTGGCTCCAGACAAACTTGTCTGGTGTGGAATGGCAATACTGTACTGAAGAGTATGACAAGTCCTATAAGAAACAAACATTATACAAAATTGTTTGTGGCAGAAGGTGGACAGTAAAATGATCTAATGAGGCATTAAAGCTGCCTCTTCTTTTCCTTTGTTCTCGTTCACTTTTTACATGAACTGTTTTTAAATGCTCCTGTTCCACCTGCCTCACCTGAAATTGTCCTGAACAGGTGCTCATCACTAAGCTGTTGATTGCTGAGGCATTAATGTTTCTCTTCTGGTGGTACAGGTATTAGGAAAAGAGCCTGGCAACATTGCAGCCCTTACACTAACTGCCTTCTGCTGAAACAGTTCAAAGGTTTCTTCTTCCAGGCGTGACTCAACAGACTGAAGAATGGCTTTACTTTTCTGTGCAATCTCTCACTCTTTTAATTTTTTAATTTCTCTCTCTGTTTTTCTTTCATCCTCCCTGCCCCAGGTTTGATCTGACTGTGAGGCTGAAGAGCCCCATGGTGGTTTGTGCTGGGACAGCACCATGCATTCATACATCTTTCCCTGTGAGATTCTGTGTTGTGTCCTGTCAGAGGAGAAATCCTGCAATTAGAGTTTTCTTGGGCATCTGGTGAAATACAGCTGCGGGGCTCTGGAGGCTGTAGTTGTCCTTTGGCCTTTATCACACGAGCTGTCACTTTGGTTTAAAAGAAGTTGACTGTTGGAGAAAACTCATGCAGTGCTTTAGGTTCATGAAGTCCTGCGTAACTGCTCACTATTTTTATGGCTAGTCTTTTCATAAGCCTCCCTGTGGTGGTAAGGGTAGAGGGACTTCTGTGCACGCAAGTTTGTCAGCTGCACAATCCAACCTTCTGCAGCTGGAGCAACAGTGTTCAGCAAACCATAAAACATGAGGGAAGCTCTCTGATTCATCACAAGAAGCAGAATTTTTCGAGCATGCAACTACAGTTCATGCTAACTGAAGTGAACTTGTTCCTGATTAAACCTTGAGTGACCTAGGGGAGCGATCAGGTTGTAAAGGCAATGCTTGAAGTCCCAACACTGTCCTTTCTGAGGTACAATTTCTGTTAACATGGATGTTGAACTCATTTTTGTAGAGGGTAAGGGCAATTTCTGTGCTTTCCTTTTTTTTTAAGTCTAGACTACTGCACGCGCTGAGGCTTTACAGTACCTTGCAGAATCAGCCCCAGTGTAAAAATGTATCTCTCAGTCTAAATTGTACAAGTTTATCTGTATCACACCAGCTGTTTTCCCTCAGCTTTCAAGATGATCAAACTAATGAACTGTAGCATAAGCTTTATGTGGCGTCTCCCAAGCCAAGCCAGGTCTACGCACTTTGCTGGGGACAAAGCCTGCCATTGCCTTTACAGCTTGAAGAAATCTCTAGGATTGTTGTCCTTGAAACATTTTGCTGTCAGGCTGATCGTGTACAAGTGGCTCCTGTAGACACAGATATCCCTTTTGTGCTCAAAGACATGGTTTGTTTCTGTTGCCACTCAAGTCAGGAAGCAGAACGTTATAGCTGCACGTTTGTCTTGGCCAGGGCTCCCCACCGCCACCAGTGATGTGGCAAAAAGAAGGCATATCAACAAGAGGGAGGACAAGAACCATTGCCAGTCCTTATCCACAGCACCAAGAGATTTGTTTCTGACCTGTACCAGATTATCCTCAAGAATAGTTTTGGAGAAGCCCTTTACAACATTCAAATGCAAGTTGCAGGTACAGTATAGAGCAAACTTCAGCATCTTGGCCACCTCCGGGTATCGACAGGAGGTATTCCTCTGCTGACAGAAATGTCACACAATTTTTGCATCAATTCTAGAGTTGGGAAGGTGGTTTTTTTCTTGGGAAAAAAAAAAAAAATCCCAATCATACACACACCTTACCCAAAAAATGCCACAGGAGCAATCCAAAATGTTGTTTCCACTCAAGGGGAGAAAGACTCCCTGGTCAGAAAGGATTTTCCTACCTCTTGTCACTGTGTTTCTCAAGTCCCACCTTCACACTAGCTCAGAGCCAGAGCCAGTTAGCTGAGCCAAGCAGGGGAGCAGCATGGTTCAGAGCTGAGGGACAAGGAAGGTACTGCTGGGGCTTCGCTCACTCTGTCCAACGTGGAGGGAAAGGGTGAAGCAGTTATTGCTCCAGACATCCCCAAATGCTGCCTTGTTTTTCATGCCATTATTTGTTTGGGCAAATCCCCATAACAGCACTAACACAACAGTGTCTGTCCCCTCAGCAGTCTGGTGACACCATTTCCATTGCAAGTGGGTCTATGACAGCCAAGTGGAGGCAGGCTGGTTTGCTCCTTAGAGAGACTCCTATTACTCTAAGGATCTGCTGGGGGTTAGGGACCTTTGCAGTGTGTTTTGTACTTGCCATCTCTTCAGAGAGTGCTTTTTAAAACTAACAAACAACAGCCTTATTTTTACATCAGAAGGGAATTACATGCACAGGGCAAATTGGTCCTCAGGTTGCTCAGGGTAGAAAAAATCAAGGAAAGAAGTACTTTCCTAGACACACAGGGACTTTGGATGGGAGGAGCTGAAGTGAAAAATTTTTGCCCTAGAAAAGACAGAGGGAGGGTCCCAAACAGAAGAAACCAGTACTTAAATGTGCTCATTAATTCTTAGATTTCCCCTGACCACCCTCTAATCTGCAGCTGGTTGAAGAAGTTCCAAACACTGTGACCCTAAATCATAGCTCAGATGTAGAAGACGACTAGCAGACTGATCATGGTGTCCTGAAATGTGATGTCAGTACGGCCACGTGGTTCACAGCCGCAGAAAAGGTCTACAGCAACACGTACACTGTCACAGGCCTGCTCCCAGGGAGGAAATAATTCTTCTGAGTCATTGTCTGCAGTGACACTGGGGTCACTGACCCTCTGGATTCACAGGAACAGTGGTACATCTCCAAAGACAGAGGTAAGCATAAAAATTCATGACAGCACTGGAGGAAGACGGGTACTCTTGTGCATAAGACTCTGGACTAAGCTCAGGCTCCCTCTGTGGCCGTGGGTATACTAACTAACCTATTCTGCACCTCAGGTCCCCGCCTGGGGAATAAACACAGGAATACCTCCTGTCCTATCCCATCCATTTGTTGGCAATCTCTCAGGACCAGGCTTGCTTTTACAACGTGTATGTGTAGCACATTACATAGCAGTTCATACAGATGCTGTTTGAATTAAAATTCAAGACCGTAGGGGCCATCCATGCGCAGGGAGGGTGATATAACAGAAGACTGGCATTACAAGTCATTTGTCTCCTAGCATATTTCCAGTCTGACTGGGATTTGTTTCCTAAATGAAAAGCAAATAAATCTGTCACATGTAGGAGACTCTGTGACAGTCTTTCTGGGCCAGAAGCTATAAGAAGTCCCTAAAAGCACATTAAATTAAATACTCAGAGGCCACTTGTCAGGTAAACACCTTCTCCTTTGTTCAGTTGCTCCCTGCTCAGGCCTAATCACTAATAAGGTTGTCTCATTAGCAGTACTCTCAAACAAAACTGAACATGCCCAGCTCATCAAATCAAAATGGTAAGTGATCCTTCTGCCCAGTCAGGCAAAGCAGAATGCAGCTACTCTGAATAGTGAGATCCAAGCCAATTTTTTTTTGCTTGGCCTATGCCTGTTGTATATATAGTGTATATATATAGTAATACAAAACAAATTTTATATTGATATATATTACCAGACTATGCATATATTTCTTCTTTAGCCTATCCACATGCTGCTACAAGTCTTCTAATCCCATTAAAAGTAATGAGCAGAATAAGTAGTAATAACAGAATAAGTAGTACACTAAAATGAGTAATCAGGTGTCAAATTGTGTATTTGTATTTAACAATCAGCCTTCCTTGATTGGCGTAACTAGACCATAGCTACATTTGCAGCTGAGAAAGAGCACAGTTATGTGGCTGCAGTCGTGTTCTTGTATGGAAGTACTCTAGGCCTGGATTTTATAGAGTCTGAAATAACTTCAGTAACTTCTGTGTATGTAGGCGAGTATAGAAGAGTAGTGAATGGAGGAAAGCTAGGTTGGTTGTGCCTTGCAGTGCATTCCCTTGAACATTCCTTTGATAACAGCCGACCTGTCTTCAGGCAGGACAGCAGGGCACAAGCAGATATGAACCGATTTCCCATTCTTCATTATAAATGGCAAGTCACAAGGTTTATTTGCACAAAGCTGAGAGATGGTAGAAAAACTCTGAAGGATAAGGAGGAGATAAGCTGTTTTCTGAGAATGAGGTCTCATAAGAGAATTTTGCTATACAGTGCTACATTTAGCATCCAGGGGATTTATCTGATGGGACCCCTGCCAATGCAAAAGGAGATAATAAAGACTTCAAGAATTGTGTTTAAATACAGGCTGAAAATGGAAGATTTTCAGTGGACACTGGAAATTAAATTGCACGTGCAGTTCCCCTTGATTCCCCCAGAGCAGACTGTAGACTATTAATGTCTCAGAGCAACACCAGCAGAGCAAAATCCCTTCCTTTACAAGATCACCTGCTTTGGTTTATAATTGGGTGTAATTTAATCATGCATTTCTAAAGTGCCTTGGGAGCCAAATATCCAAAAGCACTTTACAATTTAATGGCATTAGTGAGAGAAGGCATCGATATATTCCCATGGAGCAAAAACCTGACACTTTATTTACAGACCAAGAAACAAAGAAATTAATTGCTTGCTTACAGTTGCATAGCAGATTAATGGGAGAATGAGATTTCTGATTCCTTCCTGTCTTGCTTTTCAGTTTGTATTTGTTTACATGTTGAGATAGGTATGCTGGTCAGATGCTGAGTGTACTGCGGGTATTGTTCATTCCTCCTCCTCCCTGAGTTTTCCCTGGTGGGAAAGAAGGCCCAGGTCATGAAATGTCATACCCAAGCTCTTTGGATTTGTACTCATGCAGGAGAAGACTCTCTGTCTTGATGGTGCTGGCTCTGTGTTTCCATGTTTGCGTGTGCAAGAGACAGTGCAGTGTGAGGCAGCCTATAGTGACTCTGTCCTCAGCAGAGTGTTTTGACTTCAAGACGGTATCCCAGGAAGAACTGAGCTTCCTGTTTTACGGCCCCACTGAAGAACCACAGCATGAGTCATGGCAACAACTGCACCATGAACTGTGCTTTCATCAGCAACCCCCACCCAACAGTGACCCTGTACACGGGCAACGTCAGCATCACATCCAAGTCTAAGTTGTGGTTCAACTCAGCAAGTAGCATCCGTCTGCTTATGATCCCTACAACTTGCACCTGCAAGCTGATCATCTGTGGTAAGTCAGGTTTGCAGCCACTGTGATTTGTTGGGGGTGATTCCCGCCAGGTTGAGTAACCACAGATTTTATGTCTCTGAGTATAGTTTACACCCTGCCATTTTCCAGGGCAAGTGCACTTACTGGGACTGGCACTGGATCATGCTTCTCTGGGCCAGTTTGGCTCTCATCCTTGCCCACAGAGGAAGAGATTGCTCAGTCTATAGGTACTGCAGCTGAAGCTGCAAGGGCCACATTGCAAGAACTTACCTTCATATCCAAAAAACAGCCTAACTCTGACATTGTCTTCCTCTGAAGTCACTGAGATTTGTCTTCAGTTGCTTGAAGGCAGTATTAAAATGGTATATTTTGGCTCACAGGTCTCATGAATTCCCTAGATGGCTCAAAAGCAAGTATGGCCATTTCTCAGTCCCTACCCAGGCTTGCCCTGCACCTGTGGCATACTTAGCACCTCCAAGCCATCAAGTGATGCATTCTGACAACAGCTTTGTGCCTTTTTTTTAGATATCACAGACACTACACTGGGTAAATCTGTTCTCTTCCTTTGTGAAATGGCAGGATTTTGCCAACATTGTATGAAAGCTAGTAAAAATTTCCAAGACACAAAAAGGAAGAACATCAGACATTTCATATTCCCCTCTCGCTTCTCTGTTTTTTTCCATGCTGGAAGCACCCAGTGAAGTTTTAAATCAGGTTGTAACACACAGCTTGGTTCCAGCTCGCTCAAATTGCTCCTGTGAGACTGAACACTTCCAGGTGCATGGGGTGACGATTTACTAACAGTGACCCACACATAGTTTTCCCACGTCACCATGCCCAAACTTAAAGCTTGCAGAGTGGTCTTACAATGTGTACAGCAGTGCCTTGAAACAGCTGTGTCCTTTGAGTTTCGTCAGCCCTTGGTAAGCTCACCCTGCTTATGATTGATTTACTAGGGAGCCTTCAAGGTTAAACATTTGAGAGCAAGAATTCTCCATCCTTTTTGTCTGTCATGACACTGAAGTATGTTTCCCCCATTCTGCCTTGCTAGGGAAAGGCCCTGGTGCCTCAGGACCTGTTGGTGTTCTCTTAAAGGGAACAAGAGAAGAGACACTCCCAGGCACAGCTTGAAATGAAACTGATACAGCACCAATAATGAGGGACTATATTTGGAAAGATCTTTTAAGGTTATTTTTGTCTGTGATCACTGCTTCTGGACAGCCTGCTGAGCCCCTCCCAGGGTTTGGTTCTCTCTGCTAATGCAGAAGTAGCTCAGTGTGGGTCCGTGGAGGGAAAGGATGTGCGTGCCGGGTTTCCTGCTCTGATTTTCAAGCAAACTCATCTGTCTGTGTGTGTAGGATACACGCAACGCTTCTTTCACTGAAACCAGCCACTGCCCACCTAAAAGACTGAAAGCAGTTCTTTACTGTTTTTTAAGGATTCCTGGTGTTACTGGGTCTCCCACTTCCCGCACTCCCTGATACACTCCTCTCTGAAGCCGCAGTTTCAAGCCACAGCTGGAGGACAGTTTCCTAATCCCTAAAATCAGTGGGAGCTTTCCCTGGCCTGGCACCACTGCCAGGCAGGCTGATGCACGAGGAGCCTTGGCAGCGCTGCTCACCTATGTTCAGGGAGGGCAGGCAGGCCTGAGTGGCACAAGAACAGCTTTCTGTCCTCTCAGAGATCTGATTGCTGGGGAGGACTTACCTTCTGCCTTCCCACACAGAGCTTGTTGAGGTGAGGACTGTTACAATAGGAACATACCTCTTCAAAGTTATTCAAAGCAGGCTGTTTACAAGCAGAGCTGGCTAAGGAACAAGGCCAGCAAAAGCACTGTGTGAGTGAGGTACTAATTTATGTTCAGATTACTTAATCGGAGCCTATTTCTGAGGCCTCCTCAGGCTCCTCCTTGCCTTGATCTGGGCAGTCTCTTGGGAGGGTCTCTCTGCTGCCAGGGCTGTTTGCAGCTGAGTGAAGTGGGAAAGCAGGAGTCAGAATACAAGACTGTAAAACTGACTTTAGGAGGTAAAGAATTCACTTCAAATTGAGCTTAACCGCAGGTTTATTTTAGATCTCAGGAACTATATTCTTGCTGATTTTAGTTCTGGAAGGGGGGTAGTTACTGCATGGAGTCAGGTGCTGTAGGACGTTGTACCTCATGTGAAAGCGCTCTTTGTTAGGCTGGGAGCTCCTTCAGACCAGGACTTGGAAGACTTTCTTTAAGGACTGTTTCTAGAGACTTTCAATGCTCTTTACCTGGTGACAGGCTGCCCTAAAGAAAAGGGAAAGGAGTAAGGAGCGATCTAAGGGATGAGCAAATCTGCTGAGTCAAATAGCTGTGCAGGAGTCGCAGGTGCTGATTCCATGGGAGCTAAACCTCTGTTTCTCAAATATCTGTCTCCATTCCTCTTAATGTATGCTCTTCTGTCTCTCTCCTTTAAGGACAGACACTTGCATTTTGCTGCTTAGCCATGTTTTCAGTTTCAGACTTTTTCTTAATATTTGCAAGAACAAATAGGGCATTGCTCCACCTCTGTGACACACAGCAGCATCTTTCCTGCTGTTGTAGCTCAGAAGGGGTGAATATAATTTTCCTTAGGCTGGGAGGTGGCAGGTTGCAGAGAACACAAAGCCTGTTAGACCCAAAGTGAATTATTTGGAACAGTGATGAACTGAACAAGGGGAAATGAGAATGAAAATGAGAACTCCCTAAATTTGGACCATTTACTTCCTAAAAAAACTGTGATCAGACAACAAAACATAGGGTTGGTTGCAGTAATTATGGCACTTTTACTCCTTTTTTTTTTTTTCCCCCTAAGAAAAAGATGATAAAAGCCTCCTGGACACAGTGACAGAAATTTTGCAGAAGTCAAAACACAAGCTGTAATTAGTGGTACTAGCTCTGCCTGGTCCAGCCTGCAGAACAACATTGTTGTGGCTCTGTAGTTTGTCTTTGTGTGGCTCAAAATGCAACCGCCCTTGGCTTCTGTCATGGTCGGTTAAACCAGGTGGTAGTGGGGCTTCTGCTCAGCAGGGACGCTTCTGATGTTTCCGTCTTCCTTCCCTCTAAGTGGTTTTAGACAGCAGGGTGCATGTTAAAGGTGATATTTATAATACCATCTGCTAATGTATCTTAATGGTAATAAAAGGAGCCAAAGATTGCGGTTTTCTCTTCTATATATCAGTTTGCTTCCGCACTGGTCAATGAGAATCCTGCTTCGGAGTTCAAGAGGAGGCTCGGGTTCTGTCTCCATGTCCCCAGACAGCCCAACAGGACCTCCATGATGATCTAGGCTTCATTATGTCAGATGATTGTATATAAACATAGAGTAAGCCATAAATCTGAAGTACTTAAATCCTTGCAATATGAAGAAAGTAAATACAGTCTGCAGCTTTGCAAGTGAGGGAGTCACTTTGTGAAAGAACTGGCCATAGAAGGTAAAACTTGAGATCCAGAAGGGTCCAGGAACTTCACTGCTGGCGGCCAAGACTTCATAAGGAATTACAGAATATCTGAACCATTGAAGGATCAACAGGTTGACAGATAGATAAATATGCATTATATATATATATATATATGCATATATATATACACACACACACACATTGGTGCTGATTCTTCTAATTAGAGTGAATTCTTCCAGGAGCCAGTTGTGCAATAAAAGCAGAGCAGTGGCCAGCCACAGACACACACTCAGTCTGAGAATATTTTGCCACCTTTGTTCCATCTGGAGCTAGGAAGAAGGTGTGAGGAAATAGGATGCTCCGCCCAGCAGGCCTCTAAGTTTTTGAAAGGAATTGTAAAAGACCAAATTACAGAAAGAAGCACCCGCTTTTGCCTGCTGTTAACCCCTGTAGGCTGCTTTGAAAAGAATTTGGTAGTATTTCTGCCTGGTACTGATTCATTCTCACATCAGGAACCACTCCACTTCGGAAGGGGAGTATGAAGGAGTCTCTGTTAAGCCTGCGAGCAGATCCATTTAATGGACTAGAAGCAGTTACACACACTGTGTTTCTATGCTATAAATCCTTGAAACCTGTTCCACTGGTGACAGGTGGCCTGGTTCGGGATTAATGAAACCAAATATCTGTGCCACTGCATCAAACAGCTGAAGAAACTGGCATCAGATCCCCAATCAGACAAAAATGTCCATACTACCCTACTTTTTCCTCCTGGAAATTTTGCTGGGGCGGGGGGGAAGAGAGATTTGGCCATTTGTCTGGGATTTCTGGGCAGCGAGCAGCCTTCCCAGAGCAATCTTTTGCAGCAAGCTGCCTTCTCCCTGGAAGTGTGGACAAACAGCCATTGTATGCGGGATTGGCTGTAGCAGCAAGGGGCGAGCGTGCATCAGGGCTCCCCATCGCAGGGCACCAGGGACGTGTTGTAACACAAGCCAGGTGCCATCATCGCGGTGTTGGATCGGTTTGTGTTGAATGTGCTCTGTGGGGTGCGCGTGGCTGTGTTTCAGGGTTCCCCAGACAGGAAAACTGTAGCCAGCTGTTAGTGTTAGTTGGCTTGTGTGGGGTGCTGCGTAGCTCCAGGGCAGAGCCACACGACTGATGGGTATAACAGTGGCACAAAACTGCCCACCACAGAGGTTCAGTTGGCTACCGACTCCATGCTGAAGCTGTCACAGAAACAGAAAATGAGCAAGGAGACATTGTATCTGCACAGTAAAAATACCCAGTAAATTAATATTTTTAATTGCTGTTACACAGAGAAGAAAAAAATACATTCCAAACAAAGAATTAAAATAGTAAAATCAGCATAAAAATGTGTTAAGAAAAGATCCCAGATCAAGTGGCTGTACTGCATGTGGTGACCTTTACAGTCACAGTAAAGGAAGTAAGTGCTAGAGACTTTCAGACGTGGCAAAATGCTTGACTCCCCGGGGGAGAGCAGCTGCTTCGGTCACATCTTTCAGTGCACTCTGCCTGGAATGCGTGGGAGAGGGGCTGGAGCGAGAGGCTCGCATGGGTACAAGACACGGACATTAGTGTTCAGGACAGACCAGCCAGTCTGCAGCCTCAGCCAGGCAGAACTACTGCTTACCCAATGTCATTGCTTTTTCCTTCCCTGTTTGGTTTTTTTTTGTTTGTTTTCTAGTTTTTGGAGATTTATTTAACAAAGCGTCAGGTTCTGCTGCCCTGACCCTGCCAGCACCATAGGCTTGGAGCAAGCCTCCCCAGGTGAATTGGGAGCAAGGCTTGGTCCAGCAGGATCCTGCACAAGCAAGGTCTAGATAACGTGTGTTTGTACCGATTCAGCACCATCGCCCAACGGGCTGGCTTTGGTTTCTTGCTTTTTATCTGTCAGGAAAAGGTTTCTTTTATTTCCTGATGCTGCCTCTGTCTTTTGACTGATCCAAATTGGCCCAGTCGTGCTCCCACTGCAGCCTCAGTGGCTCGGCCCCTGCATCCCTCTTATATGATACTGGCCTTGTGCTTCAGCCTCACTGTTGAGCCGTCACACCACTCCAGTAGCTCATCCTACAGCAGCGTAGTGTCACCACAGAAACAATACAAGCCACAGAAGTTTTGCCATTCCTGCCAACTGGCTACCTTTTTTCATTTGTAGTCTTATCTAGAGTTGTATATTTTTATTCTTTACAATAAGAGCAAAAATAAAATAACATTAAGAAAATTTTCCTTCAAACTAAGAAAACTAAAACCCATCAAACATTTTAAAGAAACCATAAAAATTTGCATTGTGTTTGCTTCTGAGTTCATATTAAGATAAGATTTTACTGCAGCTGCTTCAAAATTATGGTCCATTTCACATGTACACAGCTCACGTTCCTTGGTGTGTAATTCCTTGCCTTCATTTGTGTTTGTACAGCAGCTAGTGCTACCAGAACTAAGAAGTTTCTAGCTGTGGTCCAGATTTGAAATCAGTGAACAATGACATTTTTATACTAGTTGAGAACATGGTTTAGAGCTGTATTTCTAGATCAACTTTTGTTCTGGGCCCTAGGACTGGTGGTACAAGCACTTCCTTCGCTACAGAACCTGCTATTTCTTTGATTTAGGTGAAAAGGAAGTAACTCAAGAATGATGTGCTGTCCTTATTGATTCTATCAAGGCCTTCCTTCTCTGCTGATTTTAAAGCCAGTAAAACTTACATTCAGAGAAATTAAACATCCCTTTGCAAGCTGTCCCATGAAACCTAGCTGACCTTCTGCAGAATGAAGGTTGAACAGAATAACTTCATTTTCTGTTCCAGCCATAGCAGACTGTGACAGCACTGTGTTTCGGCTGGATTAGATTTATTCTAGCTAACAGTCAGGGATAAGACCAAACTGCAAAATTTGGATGCAAGGTTCAAGTCTAAGAATTTGGTTGAGGCTTTTAGAAGAACTAAAAACCATTTGCAAAACTGAAATTAGAGTTCTGACTTTTAAGCTAAACCCTTCTCAGAGTTCAAGCGCAGCTGAGCCCATCCTGTTAACCAGTATAAATAAATATTTTGCATTTGCTGTCCATCTGATGCAAATTGAAAAGGCAGTCACACATTCCATGCTTTAACAGAAGTCCTGCAAATCCCTAAAAGCATTTTTAACACTAAGGTAGGATAATACTTGGGACTCATATGGCACTTTACATCTTCAAAGCGCTGTATGAGCATTAATCCTCACAGCATCCTTGTGAGGTAGTTAAGTGCTAATATCCCCATTTTAGAAATGGGGTGAAGGCCTGGTCCCCTGCTGTTGTAACTTGGCATAGCACTGGCCCTCATACACTTGTGCCTTTTGACACCAGAGGAGGACCTGGCCCCCGAAGATGTGACTTACCCAAGGCCACAAAAGGAGCAAGCATGGATAAAAGGAAGGAGAAGTACCCGGGAGGACTTCTGTCATGAGAAGTCAGCAACTTCCCATTCTCTTCCAAGAACGCAGTTATGATGCCTCTGCTTAAAAGAGCCCCTGTCTGTATCCAGACACCAAGCAAAGAGAAGACGCACCTGCCACTGAGCTTTACAGTTGCTGTTTGCTTTGATCTCCTTCTTCCAGAACAGCTTCCAAAATTACCATGACAGCAAGCTGAAAACATACAGGTGTTAGTGTCAAACTACGGGACCGGAAAACTTTGAAGAGCCACTACAAAATTCTGCAAAGTTTGTTCTGGGAATTTTATATACTTGTGTAAAAATATATCAATTACCTCCACTGATTACAACAGGAAATCTTCAGCAATCTACTTAAAAGCCATGTTAAGAGTAATTCTTAAACCAATCAGTCTTACAGTTGCCTCAGTATGGAGCAGTAAGAAGCCAGGTATTAACAACGAATACAATTTTCTTGGTAGAATAGGAGTAAAGCTGTTAAAATCCTCTGGCTTTGGTCTTCTCAACCCGCGATTTCTACACCAGCTTCACCCTGCTGACATCAGTGTGACTGGCACAGCCCAGAAGCATTACTAGCATCTAAAAACCAGTTGCAATTAGCATTGCTTCTTTGACTTCATTTGGAGTTCTGTGTGAGGAGGATCTATCTACAGAAAGAAATACAAGGCTGAAATAAATGTGCTACATCTTGTATATGTCCAAATAAGGAGCCAAAAGATCTCCAAGAGGGTGATAACTACAGAAAGAAAAGAGAGCAAAAGTAATCGGACCATATGGGTAACCTCAAGTGACCATAGACAGGAATTGCAGAGGGGTGTTTGAATACAGCAGTGTGAAAAGAAAGCCTCTGTACTTAGCAAGCAAAGGAGCTGATACTGCTGGGGCCAGGCACACTACACCGCTGGGGTGCTTCATTCCCTCTGTAATGTCCCTGGGCCAAAGACTGGGTGCTTTTTAAAGACTGTACCCCTGGAAAGGAGAAGAATGGATCAAACCTCGCAGTTTTACAGTGCAAAGAGACAACAAAAAGGTCCACAAAGGCAGTGCCAGACAGTCACATGATTCCCACTTCTTGTTTGCTCCCTTTCAAAGTGAAGATTGCCCTCGCTGGGGTTGAGGGAACAGTTTTAATCACAAGAAAAGGTATTTAACAGACTGTCAGCAACTGCTTAGTGTTTCTCAGGGTTTATGAAACTCAGAATTGTGTTAAATCAGTGTCCGCAGCAGCTTGTCTCTTCCCAGCAGGAAAGAGCCTCCAGGAAAATGGTCTCATTCAAGTAATATGGATTAAAAGGAGGAATGCAGAGCGGGAGAGAGATTTTGAAGATTGAGAGCCTTCGCTGGTGAACCTCCGAGCCAGCCAGGACTCTCCCTGACTTTGTATGCTGAGGGCTCTGCCTTGCATTCCTGGGAAGGCTGTAGCCGTTGCAGCACTGGGACAGGGCCAGTGTGGCTGGCCAGGATGCATCCCAGCCAGCCCGCTCCAGGTGAGGGGACAGCAAAGGAACAACAGCCCACTTGGGCTGCACACGTTTCTGCTGTCCCACCTAGAGCCACCCAGAGACCTCTGCTGCCAGAAACTGCACCTCTGATGGCCAGTGGCGAGGAGAGGGCAGGCCTCCCAATAACGCTTAAAAGATCCTTTTCTGCCAATATCCAGTGGCTGATGGTGGAGCAGGATAACAAAGTGAGCCACGATGAAAAAGCACACAGAAAAGCAACTCAGCCACTTTCAGGAAATTGAAGACTACTCGTTTCTAGAGGGGAAGAAAGAGATAATCAGAATTCTAACTTTTAAATAAAGGTTACTTTATCACAATTTTCGTCAAAGCAAAGGGAAGCTCAGGGGGCGGGGGGCTCCTCTGAAGAACTGCCAGCTAAGGACTGAGTGTGCTGGACTGACCCGTGACAAGGAGCTGTAGATCAGACTGAAATGTGCTGTTTGCTGACATGCTGGGAGGATGGTGGGGTTCACCCCAAATGCTTAGATTTCCTCTTAGCTGGGTCAGTCTGTTGCAGGAAGAGATTTGCAAACAAACAGTCAAGCTGAGTAACAGCAGGTGACATCCGCAGAGAGCGACACTGCAGGGTTCAAGCTTCGGCCAGGAGATAAGCAACGCTGATGAATGAAGATGCTTTATGGCTCTAAATTCCCTTAGCAGTTTACTCCAGACAGGCCTCCGTGTGCCAGTGAATGAATACTGACAATATTACACAACAGCATTAAAGGGAAGAGATTACACGGGGCTGTGCTATTTACAATGCTTTCCCTCTCAATAATGCAGCTGACCTTTCTGATCTCTGTCTGAAAAGCAGCAGACGACTCCACGGGGTCAGGATGGTTAACCTAGATTTTTGTAATACTGGCTGCATTTGCACTAACGCAGCAGTCGCGGGGAGGCAATGGCTATTGCACACCCAGTCCCACCACACAAGGCTGGGGAGGAGCAGGAGACCCACTTAGCACCTCTCAACGCCACAGGAAAAGCCAGCAGGGTTGGTAGGGTTGCCTCAGCTGCCCCCTGACCCTGCGCCACTCCTCGCAAAGAGGAATTCCTTCTCTGCCAAATGTACAGGGACTCAGTGCCAGGCTTTCGTCTGGAATGGTCTGGGCATGCTAGGTATGGAGACCGTGGTGATTTTCAGCCCACGAGGGTGCTCTGGAGGGCCACCCCTCCTGTTTGCTCTGCCCGTGTAAGCATGTGCAAGGAGCTGTTGGGGCATACATGGATTTGAGTCTGTTTTGGTTGTCCCTGTTTGGCTGCAGGTTTGAAGAGGTGCAGAAACCCTCAGCGAGCTTCCTCTGCACACCTGGGCCCGCTCGTGTCTTAAAACAAGCCACTGGGGAGCGTCTCAGCCCGTGGGAGCAGCCCTAGGACAGACAGAAGGAAAAAGCACATTCAAGATAGATATAGTTTCAAACAGAAACAGAGGTTGGTGTTAGATATCCTAAATAAAAGGAAAAAAATACGCATATGATCACAAATAAACTTGGATTAAAAATCAAGGCAACCTCTTCCTGTATCTTTTTAAGAGAGTCTGAAGTCAGAAGTAATCTTGCTTCAGCAGATTGGCAGACAAACCAACCAAAGAATTTGGATCAGAATTAAACAGGCTTTCCCAGCCCTGATGACTCTCACATTCTCACTGCATCCATGTGAGTTTGAGAAAGAAGCAGGAGGCACTTCGAACAGACAGGATGGTGCTTTACAGGAAGCTCTGCTGAAAAGGGGCTTTCCAAAAACAAGTGGTGCAAAGCCGATCGTTTACCACCAGCTGGCAAAACACAGCAACAATCTACATCCAAAATCAGGGCCTTGACCATGGGAAATGCTCACACGAAGATTCAAGGGATACTGCAAGCAGCAGTACTGTAAAGCTTAATGAGTATATGGAATATTATTTGTTAGGATACTGGGGAAAAAAGGCATAAAGGTTAGATTCCTGTCTGCTGTACTAAAGACATTAGGACATACATTAGTAAGACACGTGCTCAAATTCCTGCTGTAAAAATCAAAGTTTGTCATGTGCTGCCCATTACATCTCAGCTGTCACTGGTGGCTGCAGATACAGCGTAACTGTGCACGTAGATGACTACGTAGATGTCCCTGAAATCCCACCAAACTCCTAGTTCTGCCACACACGGCAACGCTGACAGGCACCTACAGACCTGCCCTGGAGGAGTGATCAGCAGCGATCAAAGCACACAGCACTGCGTGTCGGCACACCTCTTGCTCTGTGCTCTCTGCTTGGTGTTTTGCCTTCATTCTGGTTCTGCTGGGGGCTGCCCCACATGTTGTCGTTGACTCCAAAGCTCAGCCCTCATCTGGATATGCTGTTTTTACTCTACCTCCAGGCTTCCTTTAAGCAGAGGCAATAGCTCCAGTTTGTGTACTGAGTTTGTAATGCACAAAAAGAGACGAACCGGTTAAATTCATTTTTACCTATGATTTTAGCAGAGATCTGTGCCTGTCTGCCTACTATTGAAAGCAAGTCTTCTAGCACAGTGCATGGCCAAACCTCCTTTCCATCAGCCCTCCTCTTCCCAGACATCCAGCATCAGTTTCAAGACTAGTAAGTAAAATGCAGTAGTACACCACTTCCAAGGAGGAAAAATTGAATGAGTAGCTACTGCAGGGACAGTCTAAGCTTTCTGATGTGGACTCCACACTGAAGTAAGCTGTATTCAGAGAAAGCCATTGAAAAAAAAGCCCCAAAGGTAACGCTTCAAAGAAGCAAAATCAACATCACCAATGTGCCTAGAGAAATGGAGATCTCTCTCAGGGGTGAATGCAGCTACAGCACCTGAGATATAACCCACATTGTTCACAGACTATTGGCACTCCACCTAGCTCCTCTTTCTGAAGTCCTCTTCATCTCTGCTCTCTACAGCTGATAGTGCAATAAGCATTTGGGCTGCATAGTAAGTAGCCATGATGATGAAGCGCGAGTAGGGCACAGGAAAGCAGAACTTGTTAAGTGCAATGGTCAGATCCGACACCATGAACAGCATCGCGCCGATGCAGGCCGAGAGCTTGGTCCATGTCCAGAGGTCGTTGCAGAGCTGCATGCCAGCGACTGCTCGCCAGCCCATGAAGCCAATCAAGGCGATGTAGACAGCTACCAGGTAGGTGAATGGGCCTGAGAGGTAGGAGTACAGGAAGGCATAACAGGAACTGGAAACAAGGCCCATCAACAAGCCGGCTTTGAGGTCCAAAGGCTTCATGCCGAAGGCTGAAGAGTACAGGATGTGTGTGATGGCGAACATCAGCAGACCTGGAAAGAGGCATTGACATAGCAAGGGTGACCTTTCATCAGTGACTGGCAGTTGGTAGCAGAAGAAAACATGTGGCTATACTGGGTTTTAAATATACCCCAACAAGCACAGGCTTAGGTCTACTTGCAGTGTTACAACCCTTAACATATGGGAACCATACTGACCACTTGGGACCATTTTAATATAAAAATCCATGCATAGGAGATCAGCCTTAGCACCAAGC
This sequence comes from Platalea leucorodia, assembly GCF_965183815.1. Classification (NCBI taxonomy): domain Eukaryota; kingdom Metazoa; phylum Chordata; class Aves; order Pelecaniformes; family Threskiornithidae; genus Platalea; species Platalea leucorodia. The sequence continues at coordinate 57,022,855 of NC_138829.1, forward strand.
TCCCACCCTAAGAAAAAGCCCCAGCACATCTACAGCTGCAGCCAAGTACTACTCTGTGCGATGCAAGCCTTTTTGCTGAGAGGCCAGGTGAGCTAAGCTGCTGTAGAAGAACAAAGCTTGTTTTTCAGGTGGTTCCTCCTCCCCTGCTTTGGATGGAAGGGTGGGGGCAAGGCAGACCAAAGATCGTCCCCTCTAACTATCCAAAGTGTTTTGCTCATAGGTCACGTGTGGAACAGGAAGGCTGGTATCAGAGCAGTGTAGGAACAAAACATGAAAAAAGATACCGATCCCTCCGAACCCAGACAAAAAGCCTGACTGTATTTAGCCAGAAACCCAAAGGCACTCAGGCACTAAATCTGGCTATTACTCCATCTCTGCCCGTAACTAGGAGAAACCTAAGCTGGAAAGAGGCAGCTGGCATATTTCAGGAACTGCACCAATGTGATCTGCCAAAAATTTTATGGCTATTTGCAAGATTCAGATGAACCTTAGCTGGAATCAATCAGTGAAAATAAAATGCCGGCTTCCCTTTGAAGTGCAACACCCCTGAAAAATGCCAGATGTGGGTGTTGGAAGGTACTGCCCATGTTATTCACTTGCCACTAATCCATTTGACAAAAAAAAGTCACAATGTGTTGGTACAGCTGCTGACTACTAGTTGTCGTGCCAATTATAGATAATGGTCCTGGTCCTCTGGTTCCCAGACCCACACACGGTGCAGCTGCAGGCTGTCCCACTTTATCCTGGCAGGGTTATTAGAGTAGCTGGAAGTTTTCATGCAGCAATAAAGCATGAAATAGAGAAAAGGATCTGGGAAGCTGAGTCCTCCAGCAGGAGACTTGTTTACATTTAAAGCATGATGCTGTGGTGTAAAGGTCAATCACTAAAACCTGCTGCTGGCGGACATTTCTTCATCCTAACACTCTCGTGTTGAGGCAGCTCAAAGAAGGGGAAGTGTCTCCCTGCCTTTGAGAAGGACCAGACAGGACATCCACTGAAAGCTCAGCCATGGTGGGATGAGAGAGGAACCCGCAGGAGGGAGGGGTGTGGCAGGGATCTGGTCTGCGAGTGAGGCTGGAGAAAATGGACAGTATGAAGGGTAAGGAAGAGAAGTGCAAAGAAGGGAAATGAGAAGTTGATGTTTCACAGAGCTATTACACATCATGGGCACAGCACTGAGGAAACCAAGGAGGGATTTAGGACAAGAGCTGTTATGGTGCAGGAAAAGTTAGAGCCCTGGGGGCAGTAAAGAGAAGAAGGTTACTTTGCGCTAGCAGTGAGGAGTGGTTTTGCCTTCAATGGTATTATATGGAGAGTTCTGGGATGGGAAACTGAAGAATATGTTCTCCTTCATGCAGGCAGCTGGCAACGAGGAGGAGGAGGAGAGGAGGACAGGATGTGACAGCCAAGCAGAAGCCCAGAAAGGCAGGAGGAGTTTTGTGATATGTGATAAGGCCGGTCACAAACAAGAGAGTCACCTCCCAGGTTTGCTCATTCAACACCCATAAATCAAGCCAGGAACTGGGGAAACCTGTGACGGCTGCACAGGGAGGGGGGTGCATTTCTCTCGCATTTCTCAGCCTTTGGCTTGGCCCTCCCAACCACATCAGGCAGATCAGCCCTTCTCCTCTCTGTTCGCTTCCGTTCCCCTCCCTGCCCCTGGAGTTTCCCCTCAGGCTGGCAAGAAGTCCTTTTTGTTAGTCCCTGTCTTCTTCACCAAATGCATAAATTGTTTCTAAGTGCCTCCTATCAAAGGAGGTGGATGTTAACACTGTAAAGTATATCTTCCACATGCAGTAAGATACTAGTCAGAAAATAGCATGTTATTAGTGGACTGAAACAGCAAAAATGAAAAAAAGTCCAGTGTGCCAGGAGTAGGTTCCCAGGCTCTCACTTCCCTATAAAGTAATGAACAAATGTCCTTTTATAAACTCATTGTCTCAAAAGCTATTCAAATCAGCCCAGTTCCCAACCCTTTTTTTTCCAGCCTGAAAGCCATAGAAATTGAACAGAAAGTACATTTTTATCTAGTATTTCCTCTTATTCTCCTGAAATTTCAAATTCCCACAAACGATGATGTCAAAAGGTTGAATATTGTCAGTTGTCAACAAGAGCAGCCTGCTGAGTTTTAAATAGGAGAAAATAGGTTTTGCAGGAGAGGTAAAGGATGAAGTGGGGTGGTGTGCTTTATCTGCTAACAGCTGAAATGCAAATGTGAACACTTCACTACAGAAGATGGTAGCTCAGATTAGCATGGACTGAGGCAGGCAGGAGATGGCCAGGATGAAGGCTGAGATTTTCAAAATGCTCCAAAAGAGCCCTTCTTCTTAAGAAGAAAAATGTGTCTAAACCCACAAAGCAACACTTCTTAGTTGTGAGACTAGGGTCGAAAATCCAACTTATTTGCAGATTAAAACACATTAGCCAGATACTGAATGGCCTTGACTGGCTGACCTTCCTCTAGCGCTAAATTGGAGAGGCAACTCAGAGATATCCCAGCCACGTGGGAATGGAGAAGCTCAGAACAGTCCATGTACAAAAACAACGGTCATGGTGAGAATCAGGGCTTGAATGTCTTCCAAGCCACAGCTCAAGGAGCAACTCCAGGAGGCAAAAATGAAGCGCAAGCAGTCGGGCTGAGGCGACCTGCACTGAGCTGGGTACCCTTGCTAGGAGGAGGCCTGCTGGTGGGAGCACCAACACTGAGCACCGAGGGGATGGCACGCCAAGAGAAGGCGGGAGCTCCTCAGCAACGTGCCCAAGGTTCAGCCAGATAGGTCCAATCCTCAGGGCCTAATCTAAACCCCACCAAAATCAGTATAAATTTTTACATGAACTTTTAATGAGACTGGGATAAGCCCTTGGGAAGCAGGATTAAAACCAGATTCAGAGCATTTGGCCTTTCATATCTGGCATTTCACACACTTCCCTCTCATAAGGAAAGAGCTTGTGGGAATCCCAGAATAAAACTAAATACTGACCTCATGAGAGGGGGAAAAATAAGCCTTTGACTTTCAGAGCTGACAACAGCACAAGTCAGAAAAGTTCCCTCGTCTCATCACATTTTCCAGTGGGACAGTCACAGGAGGCAGTTAATGGTGGGTGTTATGTGAGATCCCTGTGCTGGTTAAATTAACTTCAGAAACCCCACCGGTCAGTTTAGTGAAGGACTCAACTGCTGCTGATTTCTTGTGACAGTCCAAGGCCAGGGGAAGTGTTCCTGCAGGCAGGTTCAATGTGGCTTTAAATGATTAATATCTAAATCATTATGTTCTAGTCTGCAAACTAGCAAAATAAAACAAGCTTGTTTTGCTCTGAGAGATGTGGATCTTTCTGTAGAGAAGACAGGCCATTGTGGTAAGGTTTGTCCTTGATTCCCCATCATTTACAAGCCTTGCAAAACAGACATGTCTTGTACAGCAGGCTGCATGATTCATACTGATGAACCTGCAAGTAGGACAAGATTTCTGAGGCTTTGGTTTATAGCATCCACTTAAACACCTGCCCCAGGTTACAGGCTTGTCTATCAAAACATAAGGGTCCTCTCCACCTGTTCTCCACTGAGGACCTTTGCACCATGTGTCCTATTTCTGATCCTTGTAGCCAAGGGCTGACAGATCTCCCTGCAGAGAGACAGGAGGTAGATACTTCCTGTAGCTTCATGGGAGCTGCCAAGTGCCATGAGCATTTCCTTCTCTTCCCCAGGGATTCTGTCCATGCCACCTTCCCAGCTCCAGCCAGCTGAGATGCTGTGAGCACATGCCACGGAACCAGACCTGCCCCAATTACCTCTGACCTCAAGAGAAGCTCAAGAGAAAGACTCATCCATGGTGTGACTCCTCTAACCATGATGGATTTTAGTCAAGGGATGAGTGCTTCCCACTGCCTGGGGCTTAAGCTGTACATGAATAAACAAAACACGTGGCCCAGCAACTCATTACTAAATAAAGAGGGTAACAGCTGGACACTGTGGCATCCCTTTAGGACTGACACCGCACTCACCATGAATGAAGTAGCCCTGCTCCTGCCAGATGAGAAAGGCGTCTCCCACTGCCGAGAATATGAGTCCCGCTAGGATGCGGCTGGCACTCCGGTGTGACACTAAGAAGTTAATTCCATGAGCCAGAAGGAAAACCCACAAGCAGAATATGGGCAGACATTTGATGAGGGCACTGAACCAGGAGGGGCTTGAAGTTGGCAGCCAGAGGACAAAATAGACGCAAGTGGCTTTAAAGAAGGGCACCAGTTTGGGGCCTTCACTCTTCACCTAAAAGAAACAGACATTAAAAAAAAGAGAAATTAATAGGATCATCAGAAGCATCAGTGGAATAAACTGCGTAACAGAACTGTCTCCTTCCTTTTGAAAGCTGTTCTTTCATGTATACTGTCAGTTAGCAGCATTTCTACCAAGAGAAAGGCTGCTTGAACTTGACCATGATCCTCAGCGTAGACCTTTGTGACCCTCTCTGCTAAAAACACTTCTTGGCTGGCAGGATGGGGTTTGGGTGGTGGAGATGGAGGAAATTTTAGATACCTTTTCTCTTTATTTGTTCTACTGAAAACATTTAGGCCATGAGTCAAATTCCTCTGGTGGTCCTTGCCACCTATCTTGCGTTTAGGCTAACCCCTTTTATACACCTCCTTTCCTGGAGCTGTGAAAATACTGCACTCCCCAGGAATATCCCAGCAGCAAACAAGCCAATAAAAGTGCAAATCTTCCCTCCCATTTTGGCGAATCCTTTTGCTTAGCTAGTTGCAGATCACCCTGAGGATACAACCTCTCTTCTAACCCATTCTCTGTCTTGCCTTGTAGCCTCATGCCTGGAGCTTGCTGTTGGCATCACCACATGACTTCAAAACCCATCACATCAGCCTCCCAGGTGTGGATGTCACTTCCTCAGCTGACTAATATATACAGCAGTCATGTGTTGCTTTGTTCTAGCATTACACTAGTAATATACTGCCCATATTGCAGGATACATTTTGAGTCAGGGCTCTGTTGTGTAAATCCAGTCACAAAAATGCAGCATGAGCACGGGGCCACTCATAACAAAGCCACAGCAGAGGCAGGGTGCATAGCTACACACTCCACAAGCTGGGTCTGCTCTTACCATACACTTAGCTGAGACCACTCTGGACAGTGATAAGACACACACTGTGTTCACGTGCCCTCCTGTGATATTTCTGCATTTTAGTGCAGGTGGGGAAAACCCTGCATGAGAAACAAAGCTGTGATTTTATTTGCTCCTGGAGTGCAGCTGAGGGCCAAAACAAGGAGCAAAGGAAGAGACTGTGATTGCCTCATGTGCCCACACTGTTGATGAGCTATATCCTGGGGTCTTTTAGGAGGCCTGTTTCCTCCTGCAGCTAAGGCAGTGCAACCTCCAGAGCTCCCCTGCAAGCAGGGGTTCATCCTCAATCTTCTAATCTCTTTGGTCAAGCAAGATTTAGTTGCTTAGTATCACGACGACTTCCCACTCATGGCCAAAGCACTCAGAGGCTTCATGCATTGGAGGAGGACATGGGGGAAAATTTAGAGGCATCAGAGCTGGGTTCACATTGAAAAGTCCATCAAAATCTGAACATCCGTGTGTGACGCTCTGGGGTTGCTTATCTCATGGAAGGAGCCCATGCTCCAAAAACATGCAAAAGAAAGATTGGTCTTTTTTTGCAAATCACTTGGCCCTATTTCTGCTTCCTGCATCATGGGACATTGCCATGACATAAAATCAGTGTCCATCTTCCTTTGATGCAATGTGTCTTGGTGCAGATACCTAGAATGGCTGAAGGCTGCACAGCAAATATCTCTGTGCTTACAGTGCTCATTTAATAAAGCCTAAACACATCAAAATTCAGAAGCTTTTATAGACAGAAGCAAAGGGAATCGGGTGAAGCTGGAAGACAGAGGCGGAGGCAGTGGAGGGCATCTTCACATGCAGTATCTAAAAAGAGAATGCAATCTCTGAAGCAGCAAGACCATAAATAAAGGGCATCCCAAGAAGACAGTGTTTTCAAAATTGTTCTCACATCTGATGGAAAGTTCCCCGGCATATCAGCAGTTTCTTAGCAGTAAGGTATTTCATTATTCCTGTATACATTATTCATAGGCTATTGCCAACACAATTTTTGAACACTCCATTAAACAACCAGGCTACACAATTCACTACAAAAGGACATCAGCAAGCCGTTAACTTTCTTGTATTACATGGGGAGCCCATCATGAGTCCTCTACTTACGTTGTCTAAATTAATCACTGTTTACCACCTCTTGTCTACATTCCTTGGGAGAATTCTGGCAGCAAATAACAAATGAACTTGAAATAAAAGTCATAAAAGCCCACGTAGTCTCACAGCACTGGAGGTGCCTGGGAACTATCAAGTATCGTGTGGGGAAGAGTGGAGCCAAGCTTCCTCCTTCAGACCTAGGACCTTCCCCTTCTGAAGTGACACATCAGGCTCAGACTATCCCCAACCACCTCCAAAACCGGTGCCTGGTTCCAGCTCTGCCTCCTCCCCTTCTGTGACTCTTTTTTTATTAAAAATGTAGTTGATCACATTCATCCTCTCACAGTTGCAGGCAACGGATGCCAGCGCTTCTGGCAGTGTTTCCTCCTCTCCCCCACCAGTTGTGGAGGATCCCCACCATGCCGTAACAAACCCGAGATCTTCAGCACAGAAAGCTAACCACCTCCAGAGCTACAAAGTGCAAAAGAATTTGCAGCATCAGCAGCGCTCCAGGTCCCTGTAACAGTCTCGGCTAAGGTAGGTAGTTTTGTACCTCTGAAGGCAAAAGTTTATGCTAAAAGATACAGTTCAAATTCAGCTTTGTTTGCAACACATCACAGAGGCACTGTTAGAAGCATACAGGAGAGTATTTGGGTTAATAAACACAGGAATTTTCATTTAATACCCCATATTAAAAGAAAAACACCTGCTAAAAGCAGTTACCATTACAATCACAGCTTGCCCTCCCCTGTGGGTATGCATGATGAGATAGGTTTTAATTACACTTGTCATTTTCCCCAGGAACCTTGCCTTACTGAATATAAGATATGCACTTGTGCAGAAAGATTATGTTTGCTTGGTAAACTTAAAATTACCATTTCTTACTATTTGAATGTGAATTTCCCAAGCCCAGCCAGCATTCTTTTTAAATAATGGTTTGTATTATTTCCATCCTAATAACAATTAAGGAATTTTTCAGGCATAAGGGGTCAGATTCCAGTCTCATTTACTCACCCGTAACCCTGGAATTTACAGTGTTACAGAGTCCTTGTATAAGAATAACCTCACATATCTAGAAGGGCTACAGGCTTCTCATCATTAACGCTTTATTCCTTTACACTTTTTCTACAAGTATACTTCAAATGAGTTATTCTCAAACATGCCCTTGCCAGTTACTGAATGCTGCAGCTCAGTGGAGCCCCTGTGCTGGCTCCAACCAAAATGGGTGCTCCATGAGGGATACCACTTGCTGAGACAGAGGTACCTACGCAGCTGAGGGCTGGGCAGCACATCCTGCTGGGATGGTATGACACTGGAAATACTTGGGAGAAGTCTCCCAAGAAAACCTGAGGCAACCAGAGGGTGAGGCTGGGTGCCTGCCCTCTGTTTGGACACATGGTTGAGCCTTGTGAAGAGGTGATGGGGCCACTTGCCACCTGGAGGACAAGTCAAGGCTGGTATTGGGAAACCATGTACCAACATGGGTGGAGGCTGTGGCTTGAGGAGAGCCAAGCACATAACCCATGATTAGACTTGCCTGTACCTCAGGGAAGGGAACATTATTTCTTGGCTGCATGGATAAATTGCATCAAACCACCCATCTCCTTTGCACCTGTGTCTCAGAGACAGAATGTGACACGGGGCTGTGCCATGGTGTTGGAAAAGGAAACACTTGATGCAGGTGACAAGGTCCTTTTTGCTAATGCATGTGATTGATTGTCATGGCTTTAAGCTGGGTTTTGCCATTTTGTTACAAATTCAATTGCATTTTTCTTCCCACTTTTCTTCTTCCACTGCTAATTTACTCTGGGCTGCAATGCAGTACAGAAAATACCTTGAACACAATGACAAAGCAGTATTTTAAAGTTTTGAATTTCTAAACTGAGCATAATTCAGGGCATTTTTCTCAACTGCTACGACTACTAAGTTAGTTAGAGTCTTTAAAAATTAGTTTAAATTGCTGTAAAGCCACTATCTCTGTATATGTGGAATTACAGTGAAAGTATCATTTATTAAATTATCTGTATCCAACCAAATCCAATGAAACCCTCCAAGACTGAGGCAGACTAGGAGAAAGTTGTGTCCCGGCTCCCACCAAGAGATTTTGGACCAGATGATCTCCAGAGGTCCCTTCCAACCTCAACCATTTTGTGATTCTGTGGTCTTCAAACAAAACATGGTATTGGCACATGCAGCTCTCTGGAGGCTCAGGGCTTGGATATCCACCTCCCTGCTAGGGATTCATAGGTTTACAGTATCCCTTCTTGTTTTGTCTGTTCTCATTCTGCTCCAGTTGTTTGAAATATTGCTCATTTCCTTGTTGCTGTTGTTCAACAGTGATAGATGACGCTATCACACAAGTATTCCAACCATGCGGTGATTTGGTGTTGGTGTAAGGCATCCTGAGAGATTAGGCTAGCCAATGAAGAAACATAGTTACAGGAGAAGTGGCAGACCTCAGGAAGTAACTCTGGGTAATAAGCACTGACTAAAAGTTCCCAATGTGCAAAATACAAGATGTAGCACACAAAGATGACCAAAAGCTTCATACAACAGCTCCTAAGGTATATCAGCAAATTAGTTATTGGTGACTCGCCAAGAGCCCAGGGGTCCCTGCCGGATGATCTCTTTTTGCACCTCTCCACTATGCAGCACTAGGAGATGCTCATGATTCAGATGTGTTTAAACCAATATTCACTATGGGGTATGACCTGGGGAACATCTACACTGCTCCTCAGCAGCACAGACAACCTGTTCTGAGTGCTGCAGGCACATAACCCAGCCAGAAAATTTACAGCTAGCTCCTGCACCCCAGAATAAGCTGCATCCACAGACGAATGGCTACATTTGTAAGCCAGTGCCATGATTTTCTTTAACATTTTGGAGCCAGTTGTCTGTACATCACAAGTGGGATGAAGAAAATCCAGCTGCTACATGGAAGGAGACATGTTGCTCCTGAGGTATAGAAGAACGTCAGAAGCTTGTTGCTTTGAAATGCCAAGTCAGACAAAGTTCACTGTTCCTAAGCCTCGCACTGGTCCCGGGAAACAATGTAGAGTATCAAATAATGCTCTTCTCTCCACAAGTCCCCTAAACAAGCCTGCACAGAAAATGAGTATACAGCCCCTTCCAGACACCAGCTCTGTGCCAACCTGCTGTGGGGATATGGCTCACGCCCATTGGGCTGTAAAATGCTGCTTTCCAGGAAAAGTTTTTTAAAAATAATACCCCAGCTATTCCACTGAGCAACACTTCAGCACGACTGTGTGCACTGGCCAAAAAAAGCTGGGCTGTTGTCCTCCAACCATCCCTCCCAGCGACCTTGGCTGGCCAAGTACCATTTTGTCTATCCACGACTAAGCTGTTTCTCCTGGCTTCTGGCATCCTGCCTTGGTTCTGCCCTACTGTGACAATAGCTCTTACCCCCAGTTGTGCACCAATAAATATTTATGTGGCTTTGTTGCCATGTATTATACTGCTACTGCAAGCCCATGAATTCTCATTCCCCAAACTACGTGGCTCTTTGCAAAGCACTGACGATCCTCTGTGCAGTCTGAGTCATAGAGGGAGAGCTGCTGCAGCCTGGGGATGGACCACCGTGAGGACAAAGTATATATATGTGCCACAGGCTCTCATGTACGGAGCAGTGGGGAACAAACACAATTCCCCATCAGGCTGAGCCTACAAAAAACCCATCTTCATGCTTAACCAGAATGAGTAGACCATAAGGAGAAGCCTGTGTGTGCACAGATCCTAGCCAGAGGCAGCCGATTTTCCCCTGAATTCAACAACCCATCAGTTTTTGCTGAACGAAGGAGGAACGCAGCAGTACTGGGCAATTCCTGGCCACGAACCTCCATGAGCTGACTGCAAAGCCGCCATCCTCCTGGGCTTGCTTGCACATTCCCACTTTTGCTCAGATGGTGCAACATCAAGCCTTCTGAATGTGTACACGCTGAAACTGATATAAAAGAGGGAATTTTTTGGCAGGGGGGCAGATGTGTGTGTAATACGGAGGATTCAGCTGTTCGGTACATACAATGAGATGTAAAGGGGCCAGCCAGCTGGCGCTTTTCACTCCACAGGGTTGCTGAAATATTAGGGCTGACTCGGACAGCTCTAACTGGTACACTCTGGTGAGTGTAGGTGAGTGCAAAGCACTTCACCTCCAATTCTGCTCTCCTGCAGGAGCAAACATGGTTCTGGGGGAGAACCAACTGCCTTTTGTCAAGGACGGCACTATCATCTCGTACATGCCCCAAGTTGTTCCTGAATAAAATTCTGAGAAAAAGTGCTTGTTTATGAAGGGTGGTGAAGAGTTACTGAACCAGCCAATCAACCTGCCTGAAATACTGTGTTGGTGCAACATACCTGTGCAAACAAGGAATTAATAAGAGAGTTTGTGTTGGAGGTGCCACAGGCCAGGCATCCAAGGCAGATGGCTCCTGAACAGGTTCCGCGTGCTGCAGGAAATTCAGGGTGATAGATAAACCCTCCTCTCATCAAGTGGAGACAAGACCATAAAGGCTTCATCTAAAATGGACTTGTAAAATAGCTAATAAATCACCCAGGCGAAGATGATTGATACCTGATTTGCCTTTGGGAGAATGTGTATGCTGATAATCCTCTATCATCTCCATCATGCTTATGCCATGCAATGAGTTTTGCCAGGCCTTGTGGTGCTTTATGGCAGCTACTGGCACTCCCCAGCACAACTCAGGGCTTCCATTTCTCCAACAAGAGTAATACGTGAAACTCGTCTCGTGCTCGGCTGTCCAGCCAGACCTGTTTGCAACTGGTCAAAAAATCATGGGTTTGTCTGACAGGAGAGCCTCCATCGTTCAGCACAAGCCAGAAGTAATAGGGCTCGGCCTGAACGTTTCCCACCTGCAAAAGAACTATCCTCCCCGCTCAGCCGCATATGGCAGGAGCAGTGGGTCCAAGGCAGCTATTCCACCCCCAGGGTCTCTTCAACTCCTCCTGCAAACTAGGGCTGTGTTTCTGGATTCTCTCATCCCTCCCCCTACCCCAGCAGCCTGGGTACTTTCTTCCTCCCCACGGCTCAATGACATTACCCCCCAGTTAAGCAAAGCAAGCTCCAGCCGCACTTCCCAGCTTTGCTCCACAATGGACTGACACAGAGTTGAGAGCTAGAAATACTTAACTTCTTTTTCTTAAGACCAAGCTATGGCTATCTGCCAGAAAAATACAATTAAAAATTTGGCACAGGCCTTCTCAGTCCTTGGGTGGTGAACTCAGATATATTGCTGCACAAGTTCTTGGCATCAGAAAAGTCGCCCTTTGGTGAAGGCACAGGGGAGCCAGCAGTGGGTGAGGATTAATCAAACTGGCATCTAAAAATGGCCCCTGTGCAGGTCTGGGCTGCTCCACACACAGCTGCATGCAGAAACGAGAACCGCAACAAAAAGTTTCATTTCCAAGCCAAAATCCTGCCCGATTTACAGTCACATCAACATTCAACCTAATCTGTGGATTAACCATGGGGGGGTGAAAATCCATCAGCACTGAGGTTAAAATCTTCCAGATGAGCGCCTTCCCCCCAGATGCAGAAAGAAGGGAGGAAATTTGGAGCGGCAGTTCCCCGCAGCCTCCTGGCAGCAGGGCAACGTTGGCCTGCACCAGCCTCTCCCAGGGGAAACCACAGCTCGAGTCCCTGCAGTGCGGCAGCACGCCTGGGCACAGGGGGGCACAGCATGGCCACCCAGCTGAACAGCAGCAGGCGAGCGTCGAGAACGGGACATTTTGTACTGAGCCAGCTGGGGAGCACGTGAGCAAGGCTCATCGTGTCGCGGGAGTGCCAGCAATGGGAGATTGCAGGCACGGCTGTTGCAAAGGTCTCTGTCCTGATATTTGCTCTCTGAGTGCAATTTCTCTACCACAGACTGCTGCCTGTCCCTAGCCGTAGACACTGCTCAAGAGAAGTCTGTGCTATCCAATGCTTTACATTAGCCATGCTGTGATCTGCCACCAAACCCCCTATCATCTGTTGTATGGGAGTAAATTTCTGAAGGGGATTGTCTGGGATAGGTTTTAGGAGAAAACTGCACTGAACACACAATGTATGAAGGATACTTAAATAAATGGCTCAGGAAGGTAAAAGAGAGAAACATCAGACAAGCTTTGTGGCCTTCTCCAGAGGACAACAAAATAGCTACAACCGTGAATCCTTGTGCAGTGGTCAGGGAGGGAGACGAGCAAGAACAGGCAGAGGTGGCAGGCAGCCTTCACTTCTGCCCCTTCCCAGGTTAAGGCAGGAGGAGCCAAACTGCCACTGACACAGGAACAGCAAAGCCCGTGTTAGCAAAGCTGCAATACGAATACAAGAGCAGTCCTGTCTTGTCTTCAGTTGCTTAATGAAGAAATTAAAAAATGCTGGGTGCTGAGCAGTCACACTGACTGTGCTCATGGGGCTGCTGACAAGGCCAGTTTGGCTCAGCAGCCAATGTGACCTGGGAGCTCTTGGACATTGCAGCTCTCTGCTGCTATACCCACAAGTTAAAAAAAAATGCATCTGCAAACACCTGGGATGTAAAATAGTGTGGAAAAAAGTCACAAATAGGAAACTGGTGTCTGGCCTTCAAAAGAGTCCTTGCAGAAGGCCTTAGAAATGTGAGGGAACAGTCCCGTAACAGCCTAAAGTAGAGGCAGGTGGTTCTGGAGCCAAGGAAATAATCCCCACCGCATCAGGGCACTGCCTGTGCCACGTGTTGCATTGAAGCCCACTCCTGCTTCTTGCCTTTTAAACTATGACATTGCCCAAAGCTGTCTTGAGACACTGGACCACAGTGTTCCCTCCAGCAATTAAGGACGTTACACATCCATAAGGGTATCTCCTGCACTGAATAGTAGAAGAAATCGTGTTAGCTTGGCTAACTGTGGTCAACAGGCTATGCAACAGTGTCTCTGGGACCTTCCTCCACTATGCAGGGGATACCAGTAGTACTGCTATCCGGCCAGGCAAAGTGAGATATCGCTACACCAGCCAATACCTTACAAAGTCACTGGGGTATCTACCCTTGGCTTTCTGGGACTGCAAGGAAGCCTTCAAGATGGCGAAGCCTTTCTTTAGCAGATGTTAACTCAAAAATCAAATTACAGACAAACACATTTCACCCTGAACTGCAGACTCCGCTTGGATGTATGTGTTTTTACTAGGGCTTGTTTTTGTTGGGTTGGTTTTGCTTTTTTCCATTACCAAGCATCATCTGTCCTGTCTACCAGACTGGCACAGGACCACAAGCAGGGCTATTTCAAAAACCTTTTCTTAACCTGCAGTAGTAATGATTGACTCCACATCTATAGAAATCCTATAGCTGTCAGCCGTTTTGGAGATTGCCTTCTGAGTACAGTCGGCAATGTACCATTGCCAATGACCAACAATGTTAAACCAGTCAAGAATTCAAATGTCTCTGCAAGGCTGTAGGAGCTGTCACAGACTAATGCTTTCAGGGTAGTCCACTGGCTCTCAGAAATGAAAGCAAAAAATAGCATTTGCCTGCCAGCATCTTATCTCAGAGCAAAGATTGCTTTTCCCTCCTGGGGAAGCAGATATTCCAGATCTTCCTTTTTGTGTTGCAGAAAGCAAGCCTCTCCGAACATTTCCTTTGCTGTAACACTCACAAAAGAACCCCTTGCAGACATTTAAAAACCTGAACCACAATGGGTCTGTCTGTTCATTTTGCTCATCACAGCTGCAGTGCTGCCACCGCAAGGGCACGCACCCTTCCTCAGTGAGGGAGGTCAGGTGGGGCTGCGTCCCCTAGTGCTGCCCAGGACCTCAGGGGGATGCTGTGAAGCCACAGGGAACTTCAGGAGCCAGCCAGCCAGCACCCTGAAATGCGCAGTCGGTGGCTGTCCCAGGCAGTTCCTCTCAGGATGGGAAGGGGCAGTTATTTGGCTTGTCACTAAAGTCCAGATAAAAAATTTCTACTGCTTATGGAAGAGTCTCCGCAACTCATCCTGGGGATGGTTTCCAGGCTATGAGCACACGTTCTCAGGAGAGTTGTCATTATTTATGTCACACTCTTCTGTGAAAGAGAATGCACATTTCTGTTACTGAGGAAAAAGTAGCGTTAGGTTTTATGTTGCTCTAAGCATTACCCTGGGGGGGCTGGGTAAGCCCAACGTGCTGGCTGTGGGGCACGAGGCCACAGCAGAAAGCAGCACCCCCTTGCAAGGCTCGTTGCTGCAAACAAGTGCCACACACTGACATCTGCCCCACGAGCTGTGTGGCAAGACTGGGGCCTCCCTCCAGTCTCTCTGAGATGGGTGCAGACCCAAAATAAAATGCCCCAGGGAGAACTCAGTTCTTTCCTTGTCAGCACCAAGGGCAGGCTGAGCCTCTACGTAATAGCAGAGAGGGGTCTGCAGACAGAGTAATTTGTCCCCAGAGCTGAAATTCACCTTTTGCCTTCACTCTCCCATTTCCAGCCTTATTTGCACCCCACAACCCACCGCAACATTTATGTACTCGTTGGAGGGCCCCAGCCACCCCGTTGCTCAACCACAGCAGAGGGAGTGCATGGAAGACGGGGCGCTCGGGGGCAATGGCACTTGGCAAAGCTCTACCCTGCCACATGCTGCTTTGCTGGTAGGGATTGGTATTCAGGAGGAAAGGGAGGCTCTTCCATCCAAAAGCAACTTCTTCAGCAGAGAAGACCTCATTTTATCTACAGTCTATGGGGAATAATGCAGGTCTAAATGAAGAGCATTGCAGGCATTGGTGCTGTCACAGCCCCTTATGATAACAGCTGAAAAGCCATTAGTGTAGCAGAGAAGGCATGGCACATGCTGGGCACCCGAAACCACCTCCGGCACCTGAAAGGCACTTTTGCGGCTCACCTTTCTGGCTCACACACCAGATTTGCGCACACCTGGCAGGTGAGGTTTTTGCAAAAGCAACGGGAAGGCAGAGCTGAGAGAGGAGGGGGAGGCGGCTGCCAGTGGCTGGGAAAGCTGGCAGCTCTATGCAAGAGACTTTCGCTGTACAAATCCTCACAAGGGGCTGCAATAAGATCAGCAAAATCTGGCAAAAGCAAGCAGCGCTGTGCTGGGAAACCCAGGAGGGACAGCTCAGCTTGTCTTGTGCCTAATGGAAAGCTGAATGAAATGCTCTACCTACATATCATGTCCTCCAGGCTGAAAGCTTGTGAAATACTGTTGTTAAAGAAAATTAGAAGAGAAAATAGCAACATACTCCAATAAAGATGTGTATTTAAAGAGGTGCCACTCTGGTACCTTATAAAAAAGCAGCAGCCCTCTTCATGTTATCATGGGACCAATATGCTTTAAGAGATAGGAGGAGTTAAGGTCAAAGTATGACAGTGAAGTCACAGATTTTATTTCCAATATCTATTCTTGTGCCAAGATGTTGCAACCTGGGCAAGTCAGTATCAGACACAAATTACATGAAGATAAATTGGACTTTCCCAGCCAATCTCAACAGATGTAGGGTGGGCAGGTGCAAACACTAACCTGTGCAAACACTAACCATGCACTCCCAGGATTCACAGGAATATATAAAGGGTTTCACTTGCAAAACCCCTGCTGTAATCAGGCTGCATATACAAATGTGGACCACGCTCACAAATGAGCGTGCAGCTGCTTACCAGGCATGTTTTAGTTACTGTAGTGCTTACACAGCGTCAAGGCCTTTTCTGCTCCTCACCCCACCCCACCAGTGAGTAGGCTGGGGGTGCACAAGAAGTTGGGAGGGGACACAGCCGGGACAGCTGACCCCAACTGACCAAAGGGATATTCCATACCATATGATGTCATGCTCAGCATATAAAGCTGGGGGAAGAAGAAGGAAGGGGGGGATGTTCGGAGTTATGCCGTTTGTCTTCCCAAGTAACTGTTATGCATGATGGAGCCCTGCTTTCCTAGGGATGGCTGGACACCTGCCTGCCGATGGGAAGTAGTGAATGAATTCCTTGTTTGGCTTTGCTTGCGCGTGCGGCTTTTGCTTTACCTATTAAACTGTCTTTATTGCAACTCACAAGTTTTCACACTTTTACCCTTCTGATTCTCTCCCCTATCCCACTGGCAGGGAGTGAGCGAGCGGCTGTGTGGTGCTTAGTTGCTGGCTGGGGTTAAACCATGACAGGGTGCAAGTCCACAGATTCTTGGGACATGAGCCAACTTGAAACTTCACAAACGTCAATTAAGTGATAAACTTGTCATCACGCTCTTTTTACATCAGGGTTGCAGGGAAAAGCCATGCAACTTGCTTAATTTCTCTTGCAATAGAGCACAAGTCAGCACTGCTATCCAAGCACCCTGGCTCTGATTTATGCCGTAACAAAACCGAAAGGCTCTTAGCCGGCACAGGCCCAGTTCTGCTGAAGCCATGGGAGACAAAATGACTCATGTAAGGCTGAGGATCTGCCCTGTGTGTCTACTATGTGCTGAAAAATGTGCAGCTCGCTTAACTTCAAACTTACCCTCAATATCAAGCAATAATTCAACCAGAGGCTACTTGCCACTAGCAGAAATACACTGATTTTGATACATAATTGGAAATTTAATGCCTGATGCCAAGTGGCACCATATCTGTCTCTAAAGCTGGTGTCTGGTGAGGGGCAAAAAATGAGACCTTGCCATTCAAACTTGACAGAAGTCCCAAGGCCAATTCAGTAACATGGCTTGTCTCATCTCCCCTCAGTCTTGCAACGTACATGTTTTGCAGTAATCTATAGAAATTAGTTTTTGGGAGAAAGCATAGCCTGCTGGTAGAAACAAGGCTTTTCCATAAGCTCACAGTAAGGTGAGTCGAAACAGCCACCGTCCTCATTAACAGGCAGATTTGCAACACGAGAGTCAGCCTGCAACATTAAATTAACAGAAGAAGAGAGACAAGTTGCACTTACCCAGAGAGAAACTGCGCCCTGTGCAATTCTGGGTCAGAGTCTGCGGTGTGAGCCCCCGGGCTCTCTGCAGGTATCTGAAATCCCTCTCACCCCAGCCCACTTGAAATCTTCCAGGAAAGCTCTCGCCCAGCCCACCTACCACCTTTCAGCTCTGGTGGCACGTAATCTTCTCCTAGACACAGTTTTCTGCTCTGTGTCACCTGGATACTTGTTCATGTTCTCACGGAGACAGGCTGACACGCTTGTCATACAGAAACCTGCCATTAGCTTAAATGTTACTTAGATTATGGCAGTATAAGAAATCGATATAGGAAGGGCACAAGCGAACTAGAAGAAGCAATAACCATCACCTTCATTTTGGGCATGCTGCAGTAAGCAAAACCTACATCTCTATTGTAATTGCGTATCTATTGGGCGTTGCGCAACATGAAGGGCAGTGGGAAAATTAAGTGCTAATATAATAGCCACTCAGGCCTCCGGGAGAGAAGGGAGTTATACAACTAATAATCTTTTCGCTGTTCAAGAGTTTCCACATGCTAGTGAAGACAGGTTCCAGATGCCATCTTTTTCTAAGAGTCTAATTTCACTGCAGTTATTATTTTCTTAGTATTCTGCGGTTCTTTTTTTTTTTATTTCTACAGAGAAAGATAACTTTGGCTCTTCTGTCACACTCAGTGTATTTTGGATATAGATAGTTGAACAGGAAAAGAGAACGGAAGAAATGCATCTCTGTCCATTCAGAGGAATTATGTGTAAGTACAGGCTTCTGAACTGGACCCATAATCTTAATGCACAAAGCACACTTTGAACAACAGACGCGTGTGGCTCGAGTGATATACTTGAGTTAAGGAAGCCTCTAATCTACAGCACTGCCTGCAGCAGTGATTGGCACTAACTAACTGCTTAATGCAACCACACTGGGACTGGGAAGAGCATGAGAGCCCACACTTCTAGCCTCCAATCTCAGTTACCCATATCTAAGCCCACCCTCTCATAGCAAAAGCTACAGCAAAGAATGTCAATGTCATAGGAAGAATGTGCAAGCTCAGTCTGAAAAAATAAATCGTGGCACGTAATGCTATGCCTGGGCTCTAGCTGGCACAAATCAGCACAGCTTTTTGCTCAGAAGGACCAAAGCTTTTAGGCTTCTCCTAAAAGGTGTGACTGACATAAATGTTACTGAGATCCTGCTAAGCTTACCTAAGGTGATGATTCCCTCCCTTACTTCATTGAGCTCAGATGTTTAGAAATCCTTCCTAGAATTCATTTAAATTGGCTTGTTTTTTATACAAGTGCCATATTTCCATAACCATCTATGTGGTATATAAATGTGCACGTTTACAAGCCTCCTACACAGTAAAATACCATTTTATGATGTATTTAAGTAATGGGAAAAATTACCATGAAAGCAACAATGTTGGGTATAAACAAAGAGGACAAGTAAAATTAACCTCTCTACCGTAAGAGTTACTTCTGA
This sequence comes from Platalea leucorodia, assembly GCF_965183815.1. Classification (NCBI taxonomy): domain Eukaryota; kingdom Metazoa; phylum Chordata; class Aves; order Pelecaniformes; family Threskiornithidae; genus Platalea; species Platalea leucorodia. The sequence continues at coordinate 57,041,445 of NC_138829.1, forward strand.
CTTAGATGGTTGCTAACACTTTATTCATTAATGCAGAAATAATACATCCTCTATTTAAGGATTTCAGCAAAGGCTGAAATAGTTCAAGGTGTGATCTGGCTTTCTTGTTTTCAACAGCAGTTTGAGGATCAGAGAGCACACTTTCTAATAATAAACCTTTAAAACTGTGCATAGACCTACTACTGCTACAATTGCCCATAGCACAGAGTCTCTAAGCAACGTGATTTACATCAGGTTTCTATATTCATCTGGATCAGTGTGGTTTTGCCCCTCCTCAGGAACTCAAATGATACCCACGCAATTCTCCAGCCCTGTTCAATATTTGTTACTCACGATTACCTTTCTAGATCATACCTTTCAGGTTTTTTTGCCCAGTTTTTGTAAGTGACCTTCATGCTCCCCCAAAGTGACATCCTGCATCTGCCCAGAGGGTCAACAAGGGCTATTCATCTCCTGCACGCTTGCAGCCCCTGCAATCAAGGTGCCTGCTGGGCAGAGAGGTCCTTAAGGCAAGGGCTATCTCCCACAAGCTCACACTAAAAACTGCTTAACCAATAGTGGGGAGGAAAAAAAAAAAAAAAAGGGGGGGGGGGGAACAAAAAAATCAGTAACAAGGCAGTCTCAGAAAGGCCTTTTATTAAGATGGGACCAGTGATGACTGAACAAGAAGGGAATTAAACCTCACATATCCATGAAGCAAATGCGCCATTTATTAATACTGCTTTCCAGCCGCAGGCTCCCAGCCCACACGGCTTTATGCAGAAAAAACAGCTCTTTAATCAGAATAGTATCAAGAAGAATAATTTTTAAGCAGGATGCTCCTGCTTGCCTAGCAGAGTAAGCAGTGAAAGCTTCCCTCCAAGGTGACTTCCAACCAGAGTGAGCATTGCTCACCAGCTGGAGCAGGACCGGCAGGCAAATGCATCTTCTCTGCCACAGCCCAGCGCCACGCAATTCTAGACTCTGGCATCAGCGGGACCTCAGAGCGCTATCCCAGCTGAGGACCTGGCACAATACATTAAAAGGTATTTTGGCCCTAGACTTGTTTATTTGTGGGCATGCTCCCCGCTCAGTACGTCCAAATTGTGCAGCACCAGAGACAACAGCTTGGCTAGCACTGCACAATGCCTCGGCATCTCCTTGTGCATGGGGCGGACATGCCAAACCCCCCGGGCCATGATGCACACCTGGCAGCCAGCGAACAAGCAGTCCTAGCCGCAATCTCGCCCTAGCTTCCTCTCCATGGTCCGTGCCTCCTCGCGTGGTTTCTTCCAGCTATCAGTTGTACAGCAGACCTGGAGCTCAGGGTTTCTGACTCTTGTTACAAAAACGTCCTAAAGAAGGAAAGAGGGGGAGACGCAGGAGACAAGGTTGTGTATGAGTAGTCAGGGCCATCTGCTGCAGTTATGTACAAATGCCATCGCTTTGAAAACAGGAAGCAAAATCATGTCACTCTCAGCTGTGCTCTTCTAGTGTCCTCCCCATTGAGGCTGATGCTGCAGTGTACTGGGAGAGAACATACACTGTAGATAAATCAATTCCTCTGGCTAATTTGATTATGCCTCAGGTGCTGCCCCCACAGAGAGCGTCCCCATCGCGTGTCATAGCAGAGATAGACGCGCTGGCTCCAAACACCTGGTCTATCTATGCAGCAAAAGGCAGTGCGGTACAGAGATAAGGCCTGGGCCCCAGAGGTAGCACCTAGCTGTGGCCAGACCGATTGCCCACTGCTGTTCCCTTCAGCAAGCGACTCGCTGGAGGGTACCCACAGCCACCCTGCTTCTCACCCCCTGCGCAGCTCCAGCTGGCAGCTGTGCAGGGGCCGCACCATGCTCCCGCACAGCGCACGCTGCTGCATGACACCGTTTCAGCCTGCCCTTGGCGGACCGCAGCACAGCCGATGCCGGAGCAGCACCGCACGCTCCTTTGGAGGAAGAGCAATGTGAAAACCCACCGAAAGTGATGTGCGAAGAACTGCTCCTTAACAGGGCAGAAGCTGGCAGCTCTTTTTTTATGAGCTCTTTGGAGGATCAGACGCCCTCCCCTCCCACCTCTACAGCCACGGTAAACAGCTGCAGCTCTGATCTCAGCTCCGGGTCTCATCGTCCCTCCAGCCTTCCGCAGCTTCACACCTGCATTAGTTGCCTTTCATGAAGCAAAGAGTGGGTATGTCAGCGATGAAGCCAGAGCAGGAACATGCATTGTAACACGTCAAAAGGGCAAGAGGAGAAAACCGATTTTTTTTTCTTGTTTCCATTTTCCCTCCCAAGTGACCTTCCTAAAGTGTAATTTCTGGTGTAGGTAAAGCCTTCCAGTCTGAGCTACGTACACCTTTCCCAACACATACTCATGCTTTAGTTATTTGCCTCCTCTCAAAGCTCAGTTGAAATATACTCTGCAAGACCACACTGATTCACTAGCCTTAAAAGCCAAGTACTGCCTCCTGTGGATTATGAAACAAATTCTGCCAGTTTTTCAGCCATTCCAGTATTGTCCCAGCGTAAGATTTTACTTCTGAGGTACACATATACAATTCACTGTAACCAAAAGCATTACTGAAGGATGAATTTAGCTTATGGCACAGAAGCACAGAGATACCAAACCTCTTTAGTTATTTTTGAAAAGCATTTTAAAAAAAAAAAAAAAAAAAAAAAGACTTTGGCACTACAATGGTATAATTTGCAAGCTACTTCCCTCTGTCTCTAAAGATAAAAATCACCCCCAGGCTGCTGATGAACTTACCAGGGACATGTTAATAGCTGGGGGAAAATTCATCTTAAGTATCAGACAATGCAAGCTACTGTGCAGAACTGGCAAAGCAATTTAAAAGTTTTGAACCCTGGCTTTGTGAGTTAAGAACAGGGAAGGGACGGGGTGTCTACCTGTGAGAGAGAATGCACTGGACTGGCCATTAACCAAAGCAGTTCAAAACAGGATGACAAGGGATCTGCAGGGAAGCAGGACACCAGCAATAGGTGTCGAGTGCTGCAGCGAAGCGCCAGGCAACTTTCCCACCAACAGTTAGCTGTTCTTACAGCACACGTTAGTCTGCTGGTGTAGTCAGACAAATCCCTCGCTTTCTAGAAACAGGAGCATGCAAAGCAGCGTGTCTAACAGCGCAGCCTCTCTGCTGTTCTGGCTGAAAGCATTTTGTCTTCTCTCAGCACTGAAACACCCCTCCTTCACCTGCAGGGCCAGGACCCGGTGTTGCGGGTCCAGCCTGGCGTGAGCCACGGTTACTTCAGCTACCAGCTTTGCTCCATCAATCCAGCTGTGCTGCTACACGCATCACCTACTGACAGGGCAGCGGCGAGGCGCTGCCTTATTGCTGGTTACGCGAATTAAGCATCATGACTCCCCCGTGAGACAGGCAGGTGACACCATCCCCGCTCCAGCCGTCAGAGGGTGGAAGTGCCAGACTGGCTCGTCGGGGGCGACGAGGTCTCGGTGGGAGGTCGCCCAGCCTACGGCAAGGTCTGCGCGACGCGGTGGCCGACACGAGCCTGAGCCCCCGCCGTCACCTGGGCGGCAGAGCCGCCTCCGGGCGGGAAGGCGGAGGCGCCCGCGAGGGCAGGAGGATGCTCCCGGGCGCTGCCAGCCCGCGGCCGCTGGAGCAGAGCCGCTCTGAGCAGGTGCGCCCCGTGCAACGCAGCGCGTTACAGAGGCTTTTAAAAACGTAACCGGGAGGAGAAGGAGGAGGAGGAGGAGGAGGAGGAGGGAGCCCCCGGGGCCGCACCGCTGGAGCAACGGCTGCCGGGGGAGCGAGGCAGGGGCGCACGCCGAGGGCCGGGGGAGCATCAGGCGCGCGGGGGGCGGGGTCTCCGCCAACGGTCGCCCGGCGCCCACGGTCACTGCCTCGCAGCCCGGGAGCGCAGCGGAGCGGAGCACCCACCCCGCTCGAGGACCGGGTAGGGGCACCGGCGATGGGGGGGCGGTGGTACCGCCCGGGGAGGGCGCCCGGGGCGGGCGGCGGGTCCCGCTCCCCCCGCCTGCCGCGCGGCCCGCACTCACCACCGTGACGGGGGACACCATGTCGGCGGCGGGGCACGTCCTGCTCCGGCTGCTGCCCGCTGCCCTGCCTGCCCCCCTGCCTGCCGGGGCGCTTTTTTAGGCAGCGGTGACGTCACCGCAGCGGGGGCCCCCGCGGCGAATGCGCTGCGGGGAGAGGGCGGGGAGAGGGCGGGGGGCGGCCCCGGCCCCGCCCCGGGGCGGGCGGCGCGGGCAGGCGCACCCCGGGCCCGCTGCCGGGCCGCGCGCCGTTCGCCCGGCCCCCGGCGGCCGCGTCAGCGGCGCCGTCCTGCTCCTGGCGCGGCGCCGGCCGGGCCCTGCGCCGCCTCCCCTCCCTCCCCGCCCCGCCCCGCCCCGGGGGCGGCCGCAGCGGGGACGCGGCCTGCGGGGTCCCGGGGCAGGCGGCGGGGTGCGCCCGGCCGCGCGGCCCCCGGTTGCAGCCCGTTGCCGGGCCGTGGGGGAGGCTCCCGCCCGACAGCGGGCTCCCCCGCGCCGGGGCAGGGCGCGTTGCCCTCTCCGCTGCAGCACCAGCGAGGGCCCGCTTCTCCGGCCGCTCGCTCTTGGCTGAGAAAAGCCTCGGCAAAACGGCCTCCCTGCCCGGCGAGGGCCGCCGCCGCCGGCCCTGCCCCCCGCCGGCGGGTGAACGCCCCGCAGGGCAGCGCCTCGGAGGCTCGAGGGCATCCCCGGGCCGGGCCGGGCCGGGCCGCGCCGCCTCCCCTGCCCCCGCGCCGCCCGGGGCTGCCGGTGCCGGCGGTGCCAGGCACGGAGCGAGGGGCAGCGCGCCCGTACCCTTCGCTCTAGCTCGGGTCCCTCCCGCCTCAGCGTCTCCTCCCGGCACCCGGGTCGCCTGCCCCTGCCCTCCTCCTCCCTTGCCTTCCTCTGGCTTCCTGCTCCCGCCCTTTCCTTTCACATCCCCGTTTCTGGCGCAGACCCCCCTGGCCTTCCGCCCTTTCTGCTCCACCGGGGGCTTCTCTCATTTCACAGCTGCCCTCTTAACGCTTTCCATCACCTCCACCTTAAGACCCGCAGGTGCTTGGCAGACCCTCTCCCTTCAGGGCTGCCCATGTTTTCCAGCCCTGTCCCTGCTCCCAGCAGCTGGTGATGGTCCCTGGGCCCCCCAGGAACGGGTCCCTCCCAGCTCACCTCCCCATTCCCATCCTCCTGCCAAGGTCATCCAGAGGCTGCAAAAATGTTAGTGTTGGCACAAAGACGGGGCGAGGAACGTGTAATGTGGGATACTAAAGAGTGGGATGCAGTAGCTCAGGCTTATTAAAGTGACCCTGGAGCTTCCTTCAATCTGTTTTCACTTGAGGATTAATATTTAAGGATGTAGGAAGGCGCTTTACATGTAATATGATCTTGCTCAAAAGTTTGACTTCATAACAAAACAAACAGGTACTTAAATAGTAGATGATTAAGTAATCTGCTATTTGCAGCCTGAGCAAAAGTCATGTTCAGTATTTATCACATCAAGGGAACATTTTCTTCTATAAAGTAAAAAAAAAATCTGTGCAATTCTTTTGCAGTCTTTGTGCAATAGATTGGTATCGTGTTTCTGAGGACGAAATGTTTATGAACAGCAGTCCCAAGATCCCACACAGGCAACCCGATTTATATCAACAGAGACCTGTAAACAGAGGGCAGCGTTTGGCCCGTCACTGTCCGATGGGACTGGGACGGACGCTGCAGCCTTTGCGTCATTTACCAATCTAAGAGGGATTTCTACCCGAAAAAAGAAACTGCAAATCTGCGCTATCAAATCAGAGAGGCATTGCAGTGAAATCTGTGGCAAGTAAACCTCAATCAGATCAAAGCAAACTGTGCTCTGTACAGCAAAGACCCGTGTGGCCACGGGCAGGGGATTGAGTGCTCTCCTTACAGTTTCAGTTAAAATAGTTCATAGGGCAGTAGCATTTTCATTAGGCAAGAAGAGAAGGATAAGCTTTCCCTTTTTTCAGGGAGCTAGGTGAACTAGAGAATGGGAAGAAATTTCACAGCTTTTCACAACGAAGGCTTTGCCCTGCTGAAATCAAGGGGGACGGTCCCTAGCGGAAGAAGCACAAGGAAACAGAGGTATTTAGATGTCAAAGGATGCAGTTAATTTCGTACCATACAGGATTTTCAGAAGGACCAATGGACTCTCAGAACTTGGGTTCCCAATTGCTTTTGAAAATCCTTCTGGGAGCTTGATTATGTCTTGGCATTTAAATACCTCAAAAAAAAAAATCTGCTCCTTGGTCCTTAGCCAGACTCTTCCATCTGCTTATCCTGGCCTTTATTTAAGTGACGAGCCAGGCAGTGCAACGGGTAGGGGCATGTTTGCATTCGGGTATTGTCTCTGCTGCTCCAAAAGTGGGAGATGATATTAGGATGGATGCAGCTTTGCATTCGTTCTTTTTTTCTGATGCAGTATGTCTTCACTGGTTAGCAGCTGAAGCTCCGCCTGGTCTCGCAAATGAGGTATTTCCCTGTGTCATTGATGCAGACATCCAAACTATGTTAACACTTGGGGGTGGGTTTTCATGCTATGTTATTAGCTGAGAGAAACCTATCAGAAGTGAAAGGGAAACTGTGCGTGTCCTGACCTCCCCATCTCAAACAGGCACTGGGAAACTCAATCTCATTAGTTTTGCTTGGGAGGGGGTTGGCCTTTTGTGATTTCCAGACAGTTCCTTCCACAAACCTTTTAAAAACAGAGATTCAGAAGTCCTAACAGCAAATACGGTATTTGCATGTAATAAAGAGATGGCTCCCATGACAAAGTTTTTACAACCTGAATATAAGGTGAAAATTTGTTGTTATTCTTTTTTATTTAATACTAGATTAATTTCGTGTGACTCACAAGATTATTCATGGGATGACATCCATTTTTCCACCATCAAAATAAGCGCTACACCAATAATAAGTAATTCCTTGTAAGTGAGGGACACCTTGGAGTATAAATTAGGAATTTGGATAGAACAATAATGTTTTACATTTCATTTTACATTTTATCTACATTACATTTTATCTACATATTATCTAAATAACAGAAATATCTTACATTTAATCTAAGTTAGGGGCACCTTGGAGTATAAATTAGGAATTTGCATAAAGCAGAAATATTTTACATTTTATCTAAATGCAAGCTCTGATAGAACAGGTCCTGGCACAAATCCATTTCCACTGTAGAAACACCAAGCAACAGGTGAAGCAACCAAAGGGAATAAAGGATCAATGGCTTCATAACACAGTCAGATCTGTCCTGGTCTGGGCATGCCACGCTTTTGGTGGGGTTTTTTGTGCTGGTGGTGTTGCAGTCTCCTGTCCTGACCAGTGCAGGCAAGAGAGATCTCACGTGGCTCATGACAACATTTTGTTCTATATCAACTGCAGGGATTTAACAAAAAATAGAAAATAGTTCTAATTTGGGGCGTGTGTGGTATTTTTAACTTGCTATCAGTAGGCAAACAGAGAGCCATAATTACATGAGCATAAATTTATGGGGGTTGGGAAGAGCAAAACAGAGCATTAAGTACTTCTGTGCATGTTTGTGCTTGAAAATGCTTTTGCTGGGGTGGTCAGGCACTGGACCAGGCTGCCCAGGGAAGTGGTTGAGTCTCCATTCCTGGAGGTATTTAAAAGACGGGTAGACGTGGTGCTCGAGGACATGGTTTAGTGGTGGACTTGGCAGTGCTAGGTTAACGGTTGGACTTGATGATCTTAAGGGTCTTTTCCAGCCTTCATGATTCCATGATTCTATGATTCTATGTTTGTGCTGGGGCGGGGGGGAGGGGGAGAAAGCAAGAGAAGTCCCATCTTCACCAAGGTTGCTACACAGTGAATTTTTTTCTGAAGGATCCCATGTTGTTCAGTCTACTGCACAGAGCCTCGTGGCTCCGTGTGTGTGCAGTAGCTCTGTGGCTCATGCGGGTGCATTATTTCTTTTTAAAATTAACCACCATAAATTTCAATAGTAGCTTGACCCTTTTTCTTCCCCTCTGTGTATTCTTTTACCGCTGGTTTATTCTCCTGTTGGAGAAATGTCAGTCCGTGGACTCCACCAGTCCCTCCTAGCTGGGTCACCCCCCGAAGCCCAGGGCATTGGGAAGGCTCAGAACTCTTCGTTGTTAAAGCAGTTCAAACACATCCAAAAAAGGCACACTTTTCCAAAAAGTGATTGCCTTTGCAGTGCAAGGGTCTGTGGATATTTACATGAAATAGAATATATGAGTGTTTATAGGAAAATGTTGGCAGAACCATAAAGCTCTATGTTTCCTATCTGTTTATTATTCAGGGAGGTTGTCCTACCTCCAGCAATGGCTGGAAGAGCAGCAAAACATTTCTCATGTTCAGGGGGGCCCCATCTGCGCTCACTCTGCTGAACGGGCTCTGCCAATGGGCCACGGAGGCACATGCTTCATTTTGCACTTTCAGATTTTCTATTAATACAAAAGTGCCTGGGAACTAAAATACTGAGGAACCAGGAACAAGTGTGTCACTAAGTGCTGGAAAAGTTTTATTTGAGACTCATGCGTGTGAGATGTTCCTGAGTCGTCTCCTTGCTGGCTGTGCCGAGCACAGTGCACCCAGATCCTGGGATGGCAGTGTTCGTGTCAGCTGCGGCGGGATACATCCAATGCGGCTTTCTATTTTGTCATATCCAGCTCTATTTAGGCCCATTTGTGGTTTGCGTACTGGTCACTGCACTAGCTCCTGATACTTTTCATGTCAAGTAATCTGGTGTTTCCCCCTGCACAGGAAGACATACTGGGCGGTTTCCTTTCCATACAGATTTATTTCCTGATGCCTAGAGAAATTCAGAAAGTGCATTTGCTTCCCTCATGATGGCAATTCCTATAATGATAATAAACATGAAGTATTAAATGTAGACTGCAGAGTTAATGTCTCTGTGAAATAAAGGGGGGACACTGCAAATTCATGCCTCCTGAGAGCACTTTTTCAGGCTATTTACTGAGCCAGAAAGGCAACACATCATCTATTTATAGGCTTTGTATTTGAAAGTTTTCTTCCCAGGCATAAAATCAATTTGCTGTTTGGGCTCAATAAATGCCATGTGTACATGTGCATGTACATGTATATGGAAAAGTTAGTATTTCTAGATATGAGCATGTGTATAGCTAAGCAGGATCCAGAGTGCAGGTCCATTATGGGACTTTGCTTGTGATTGCTTTACATCCTAATGACCATCAAAACAAGCACATTAAAATATTATAAAAAAGATTAATAGGGAAGGAAAAATATTCTCCATTTTTTTAAATTTTCTATTCTACAGCATGGAAGTATATCATAAAATCTAAAATGTTTACAGTTTATAGAATCATAGAATGGTTTGTGTTGGAAGGCACCTTTAAAGATCATCTAGTCGAACCCCGCCTGCCATGGACAGGGACACCTTCCACCACATCAGGTTGCTCAAAGCCCTGTCTATCTTGAATATGAACACTTCCAGTCATGGGGCATCCACAACTGCTCTCAGCAACCTGTTTGTAACCACCATGATCATAAAAAAAAAATTCTTCCTTATATCCAATCTAAGTCTACCCTCCTTCAGGTTAAAACCATTGCCCATTCTCCTACCACTACAGGCGTTGGTAAAAAGTCTCTGTCCATCTTTCTTATATACTAAAGGGCAGCAATAAGTCTGTCCCCGTCTTCCTTGTAAGCCCTCTTTAGGTATTGAAAGGCCGCAATAAGGTCGTCTCCCCGGAGCCTTCTCTTCTCCAGGCTGAACAGCCCCGACTCTCTCAGCCTGAGGGAGGTTGTGGAGGACCGTGCCAAAGGCCTTACAGAAGTCCAGCTAGATGACACCCGTAGCTCTTCCCTCGTCCGCTGAGGTAGTCACTCCACCGCAGAAGGCCGCTAGGTTGGTCAGGCAAGACTTGCCCTTGGTGAAGCCATGCTGGCTGTCTTCTCGAATCACCTCCCTCTCCTCCTCGTGCCGTGGCTTCTAGGAGGCTCTGTTCCGTGATCCTCCCAGGCACAGAGGTGAGGCTGACAGGTCCCCTTCACTAGATCGGGTTGCTCAAAGCCCCAGCCAGCCTGCCCTTGAACACTTCCAGGGATGGGGCACCCACGCCTTCTCTGGGCAACCTGCTCCCGTGCCTCACCGCCCTCGTGAACGGAGGCCGTTCCCTCAGCCCGCCCCTGTGTGCCGTGTGCCCCGGCCCCTCACCAGCTCGAAGGCCCTGGGCTGGGCCCACACCCCACGCATCAGTGCCTTTCCTGGGCCGGGGAGACCAGGAGGGGACAGAGGAGGCCAGACGCCGTTGCCAAAGTACCAAACAAGAGAGGAGGAAAGCATTTTTACTGTTATTTTCTTGGTTTATTGGCAGTTTGTGTGGGTCTTTTAAATAGGGGGAGGAGATGGGCGATGGGAAAGAAGGGCTCACGCCACCCGCGGCGATCGCCACAAGAATTGGCGATGCCGGGAGCTGGAACGGGTGCGCCGGCAGGACGGCCAGGCGCGGAGGCTGGGCCTGCCAGCTAACGGCAGGTGCGGCGGCTACGCCGGGCGTTCCTGCGACGCCGAGCGCTCCTGCGACGCCGGGCGCTCCTGCGACGCCGGTGCCGTGGCGTCACGCAGGGGAGCCCTGGCACGGTGTAGTGGTGCCAGGGGAGCTGTGCTGCAGGTGGATCCACTTCCATCGGTTCTTCTTCATCTGCGGGTGGATCCACCTCCATGGGCTCCACGCTGTCAGCCACGTGGTAGATGTGGCTGATGGTGCCCCCCGTCTGAAGCCGCCTCCTCTTCCTCTGCGTTTGCTGCAGCCAGGCGTCTTCTCTCCCCCCACGCAAAGATGGGCAGCCACGCGCTTTGCTCTTGGGCCTCTTGTTTCCAGCCATGCTTGGAACCCGAGGGCTTCGAAGCTCAGCGGACTGCGGGCCAGCTGCCCTGTCTTTATAGAGTCCGGAACAAACGGCAGCGAGGTGGCTTGTGACATCCGGAGGCCATTGTGACGGGGATGCACGTGGCCAAATATGGCTGTTCTGGGAGTTGGGGGGCCTGTGGCCCGAAAGATGGCCTCACGTGGGAAAAGGAGGAGGGTCGGGGGCGCTGAGGGCCCCTTTCTGGGGGATCGCTTCCCTGTGCCCTTCTGCTGCCCCTCGGGCACAGGCACTGCCCTCCACCTCCCCTCGCGTGCCTGGCCTCCAGCCCCCTCCTCAGCCCGTGCCTGGGCTCCCCTGGACAAGATGGCGGCAAGGGTGTTGCCGGGGGCCCGGGGGTCCCGCAAAGGGATCGAGACGGGCACTTGGTGCAGCCCTCTGGAAGGGCATTTGGCCCTCTGCATCCGGGGACGCGCACGTGATTGAACGTGAACGGTCTTACTAGAAAAGGAGCTTCCAAAGCTACTGCCTAGTAGATGACAGCAGGACTATTGCGTTTGCCCTCCAAAAGCTGCTGTGCCTCTACCTGTTAAAGATGAGACAGACTGGGAAACAGAGCTAGAAAATGCGCTTTCACTCGAACAAACAAGGTGTTGCACAAGCCTTGCTTTAGTACGATTTGGGCACCTCGGTAGCAGAGGACAGTGCCCCTGACGGATTCCTGAACAATTCAGGGATACTGACCTTTTTTACAAAGGTAGTTATAGGATGGTATCACACAAAGCTGAAGAAATTAACTTCCCCCAAAAGCTTATTATAATCTAATCAAGCAGGATGAGCTGAACCTTTCAAGGGGCATTTAAGAGTTCTTTGGAGGAAGACTTGACTCCACTGCTCTTCCCTTTTTCAGCGATGACAGAGCCCTTCTTGTCTTTCCTTGGGCAAGGTGTATGTCAACTTGCAGATTCCCCTTCAAATAGCAAGATCTCGTCCTCCAGACTTCTCTGAATCAGCCTGGCTTTTTGCAACCTGAAGCAACTGAAGCTTGATGCACTATACTGAAGCACAGGATCGCAGAATCGTAGAACGGTTGGGGTTGGAAGGGACCTTTAAAGGTCACCTAGTCCAGCCCCTCCTGCAATGAGTAGGGGCATCTTCAACTAGACCAGGTTGCTCAGAGCCCCGTCCAACCTGGCCTTGACTGTTGCCAGGGGTGGAAACATCTACGACCTCTCTGGGCAACCCGTGCCACTCTTTCATCACCCTCATCGTAAAACATTTCTTCCTTGTATCTAGTCTGAATCTACCCTCTTCCAGCTTAAAACCGCCACCCCCTGTCCTGTCGCTACAGGCCCTACTAAAAAGTCTGTCCCCGTCTTCCTTGTAAGCCCTCTTTAGGTATTGAAAGGCCGCAATAAGGTCGTCTCCCCGGAGCCTTCTCTTCTCCAGGCTGAACAGCCCCGACTCTCTCAGCCTGAGGGAGGTTGTGGAGGACCGTGCCAAAGGCCTTACAGAAGTCCAGCTAGATGACACCCGTAGCTCTTCCCTCGTCCGCTGAGGTAGTCACTCCACCGCAGAAGGCCGCTAGGTTGGTCAGGCAAGACTTGCCCTTGGTGAAGCCATGCTGGCTGTCTTCTCGAATCACCTCCCTCTCCTCCTCGTGCCGTGGCTTCTAGGAGGCTCTGTTCCGTGATCCTCCCAGGCACAGAGGTGAGGCTGACAGGTCCCCTTCACTAGATCGGGTTGCTCAAAGCCCCAGCCAGCCTGCCCTTGAACACTTCCAGGGATGGGGCACCCACGCCTTCTCTGGGCAACCTGCTCCCGTGCCTCACCGCCCTCGTGAACGGAGGCCGTTCCCTCAGCCCGCCCCTGTGTGCCGTGTGCCCCGGCCCCTCACCAGCTCGAAGGCCCTGGGCTGGGCCCACACCCCACGCATCAGTGCCTTTCCTGGGCCGGGGAGACCAGGAGGGGACAGAGGAGGCCAGACGCCGTTGCCAAAGTACCAAACAAGAGAGGAGGAAAGCATTTTTACTGTTATTTTCTTGGTTTATTGGCAGTTTGTGTGGGTCTTTTAAATAGGGGGAGGAGATGGGCGATGGGAAAGAAGGGCTCACGCCACCCGTGGCGATCGCCACAAGAATTGGCGATGCCGGGAGCTGGAACGGGTGCGCCGGCAGGACGGCCAGGCGCGGAGGCTGGGCCTGCCAGCTAACGGCAGGTGCGGCGGCTACGCCGGGCGTTCCTGCGACGCCGAGCGCTCCTGCGACGCCGGGCGCTCCTGCGACGCCGGTGCCGTGGCGTCACGCAGGGGAGCCCTGGCACGGTGTAGTGGTGCCAGGGGAGCTGTGCTGCAGGTGGATCCACTTCCATCGGTTCTTCTTCATCTGCGGGTGGATCCACCTCCATGGGCTCCACGCTGTCAGCCACGTGGTAGATGTGGCTGATGGTGCCCCCCGTCTGAAGCCGCCTCCTCTTCCTCTGCGTTTGCTGCAGCCAGGCGTCTTCTCTCCCCCCACGCAAAGATGGGCAGCCACGCGCTTTGCTCTTGGGCCTCTTGTTTCCAGCCATGCTTGGAACCCGAGGGCTTCGAAGCTCAGCGGACTGCGGGCCAGCTGCCCTGTCTTTATAGAGTCCGGAACAAACGGCAGCGAGGTGGCTTGTGACATCCGGAGGCCATTGTGACGGGGATGCACGTAGCCAAATATGGCTGTTCTGGGAGTTGGGGGGCCTGTGGCCCGAAAGATGGCCTCACGTGGGAAAAGGAGGAGGGTCGGGGGCGCTGAGGGCCCCTTTCTGGGGGATCGCTTCCCTGTGCCCTTCTGCTGCCCCTCGGGCACAGGCACTGCCCTCCACCTCCCCTCGCGTGCCTGGCCTCCAGCCCCCTCCTCAGCCCGTGCCTGGGCTCCCCTGGACAAGATGGCGGCAAGGGTGTTGCCGGGGGCCCGGGGGTCCCGCAAAGGGATCGAGACGGGCACTTGGTGCAGCCCTCTGGAAGGGCATTTGGCCCTCTGCATCCGGGGACGCGCACGTGATTGAACGTGAACGGTCTTACTAGAAAAGGAGCTTCCAAAGCTACTGCCTAGTAGATGACAGCAGGACTATTGCGTTTGCCCTCCAAAAGCTGCTGTGCCTCTACCTGTTAAAGATGAGACAGACTGGGAAACAGAGCTAGAAAATGCGCTTTCACTCGAACAAACAAGGTGTTGCACAAGCCTTGCTTTAGTACGATTTGGGCACCTCGGTAGCAGAGGACAGTGCCCCTGACGGATTCCTGAACAATTCAGGGATACTGACCTTTTTTACAAAGGTAGTTATAGGATGGTATCACACAAAGCTGAAGAAATTAACTTCCCCCAAAAGCTTATTATAATCTAATCAAGCAGGATGAGCTGAACCTTTCAAGGGGCATTTAAGAGTTCTTTGGAGGAAGACTTGACTCCACTGCTCTTCCCTTTTTCAGCGATGACAGAGCCCTTCTTGTCTTTCCTTGGGCAAGGTGTATGTCAACTTGCAGATTCCCCTTCAAATAGCAAGATCTCGTCCTCCAGACTTCTCTGAATCAGCCTGGCTTTTTGCAACCTGAAGCAACTGAAGCTTGATGCACTATACTGAAGCACAGGATCGCAGAATCGTAGAACGGTTGGGGTTGGAAGGGACCTTTAAAGGTCACCTAGTCCAGCCCCTCCTGCAATGAGTAGGGGCATCTTCAACTAGACCAGGTTGCTCAGAGCCCCGTCCAACCTGGCCTTGACTGTTGCCAGGGGTGGAAACATCTACGACCTCTCTGGGCAACCCGTGCCACTCTTTCATCACCCTCATCGTAAAACATTTCTTCCTTGTATCTAGTCTGAATCTACCCTCTTCCAGCTTAAAACCGCCACCCCCTGTCCTGTCGCTACAGGCCCTACTAAAAAGTCTGTCCCCGTCTTCCTTGTAAGCCCTCTTTAGGTATTGAAAGGCCGCAATAAGGTCGTCTCCCCGGAGCCTTCTCTTCTCCAGGCTGAACAGCCCCGACTCTCTCAGCCTGAGGGAGGTTGTGGAGGACCGTGCCAAAGGCCTTACAGAAGTCCAGCTAGATGACATCCGTAGCTCTTCCCTCGTCCGCTGAGGTAGTCACTCCACCGCAGAAGGCCGCTAGGTTGGTCAGGCAAGACTTGCCCTTGGTGAAGCCATGCTGGCTGTCTTCTCGAATCACCTCCCTCTCCTCCTCGTGCCGTGGCTTCTAGGAGGCTCTGTTCCGTGATCCTCCCAGGCACAGAGGTGAGGCTGACAGGTCCCCTTCACTAGATCGGGTTGCTCAAAGCCCCAGCCAGCCTGCCCTTGAACACTTCCAGGGATGGGGCACCCACGCCTTCTCTGGGCAACCTGCTCCCGTGCCTCACCGCCCTCGTGAACGGAGGCCGTTCCCTCAGCCCGCCCTTGTGTGCCGTGTGCCCCGGCCCCTCACCGGCTCGAAGGCCCTGGGCTGGGCCCACACCCCACGCATCAGTGCCTTTCCTGGGCCGGGGAGACCAGGAGGGGACAGAGGAGGCCAGACGCCGTTGCCAAAGTACCAAACAAGAGAGGAGGAAAGCATTTTTACTGTTATTTTCTTGGTTTATTGGCAGTTTGTGTGGGTCTTTTAAATAGGGGGAGGAGATGGGCGATGGGAAAGAAGGGCTCACGCCACCCGCGGCGATCGCCACAAGAATTGGCGATGCCGGGAGCTGGAACGGGTGCGCCGGCAGGACGGCCAGGCGCGGAGGCTGGGCCTGCCAGCTAACGGCAGGTGCGGCGGCTACGCCGGGCGTTCCTGCGACGCCGAGCGCTCCTGCGACGCCGGGCGCTCCTGCGACGCCGGTGCCGTGGCGTCGCGCAGGGGAGCCCTGGCACGGTGTAGTGGTGCCAGGGGAGCCGTGCTGCAGGTGGATCCACTTCCATCGGTTCTTCTTCATCTGCGGGTGGATCCACCTCCATGGGCTCCACGCTGTCAGCCACGTGGTAGATGTGGCTGATGGTGCCCCCCGTCTGAAGCCGCCTCCTCTTCCTCTGCGTTTGCTGCAGCCAGGCGTCTTCTCTCCCCCCACGCAAAGATGGGCAGCCACGCGCTTTGCTCTTGGGCCTCTTGTTTCCAGCCATGCTTGGAACCCGAGGGCTTCGAAGCTCAGCGGACTGTGGGCCAGCTGCCCTGTCTTTATAGAGTCCGGAACAAACGGCAGCGAGGTGGCTTGTGACATCCGGAGGCCATTGTGACGGGGATGCACGTGGCCAAATATGGCTGTTCTGGGAGTTGGGGGGCCTGTGGCCCGAAAGATGGCCTCACGTGGGAAAAGGAGGAGGGTCGGGGGCGCTGAGGGCCCCTTTCTGGGGGATCGCTTCCCTGTGCCCTTCTGCTGCCCCTCGGGCACAGGCACTGCCCTCCACCTCCCCTCGCGTGCCTGGCCTCCAGCCCCCTCCTCAGCCCGTGCCTGGGCTCCCCTGGACAAGATGGCGGCAAGGGTGTTGCCGGGGGCCCGGGGGTCCCGCAAAGGGATCGAGACGGGCACTTGGTGCAGCCCTCTGGAAGGGCATTTGGCCCTCTGCATCCGGGGACGCGCACGTGATTGAACGTGAACGGTCTTACTAGAAAAGGAGCTTCCAAAGCTACTGCCTAGTAGATGACAGCAGGACTATTGCGTTTGCCCTCCAAAAGCTGCTGTGCCTCTACCTGTTAAAGACGAGACAGACTGGGAAACAGAGCTAGAAAATGCGCTTTCACTCGAACAAACAAGGTGTTGCACAAGCCTTGCTTTAGTACGATTTGGGCACCTCGGTAGCAGAGGACAGTGCCCCTGACGGATTCCTGAACAATTCAGGGATACTGACCTTTTTTACAAAGGTAGTTATAGGATGGTATCACACAAAGCTGAAGAAATTAACTTCCCCCAAAAGCTTATTATAATCTAACCAAGCAGGATGAGCTGAACCTTTCAGGGGGCATTTAAGAGTTCTTTGGAGGAAGACTTGACTCCACTGCTCTTCCCTTTTTCAGCGATGACAGAGCCCTTCTTGTCTTTCCTTGGGCAAGGTGTATGTCAACTTGCAGATTCCCCTTCAAATAGCAAGATCTCGTCCTCCAGACTTCTCTGAATCAGCCTGGCTTTTTGCAACCTGAAGCAACTGAAGCTTGATGCACTATACTGAAGCACAGGATCGCAGAATCGTAGAACGGTTGGGGTTGGAAGGGACCTTTAAAGGTCACCTAGTCCAGCCCCTCCTGCAATGAGTAGGGGCATCTTCAACTAGACCAGGTTGCTCAGAGCCCCGTCCAACCTGGCCTTGACTGTTGCCAGGGGTGGAAACATCTACGACCTCTCTGGGCAACCCGTGCCACTCTTTCATCACCCTCATCGTAAAACATTTCTTCCTTGTATCTAGTCTGAATCTACCCTCTTCCAGCTTAAAACCGCCACCCCCTGTCCTGTCGCTACAGGCCCTACTAAAAAGTCTGTCCCCGTCTTCCTTGTAAGCCCTCTTTAGGTATTGAAAGGCCGCAATAAGGTCGTCTCCCCGGAGCCTTCTCTTCTCCAGGCTGAACAGCCCCGACTCTCTCAGCCTGAGGGAGGTTGTGGAGGACCGTGCCAAAGGCCTTACAGAAGTCCAGCTAGATGACATCCGTAGCTCTTCCCTCGTCCGCTGAGGTAGTCACTCCACCGCAGAAGGCCGCTAGGTTGGTCAGGCAAGACTTGCCCTTGGTGAAGCCATGCTGGCTGTCTTCTCGAATCACCTCCCTCTCCTCCTCGTGCCGTGGCTTCTAGGAGGCTCTGTTCCGTGATCCTCCCAGGCACAGAGGTGAGGCTGACAGGTCCCCTTCACTAGATCGGGTTGCTCAAAGCCCCAGCCAGCCTGCCCTTGAACACTTCCAGGGATGGGGCACCCACGCCTTCTCTGGGCAACCTGCTCCCGTGCCTCACCGCCCTCGTGAACGGAGGCCGTTCCCTCAGCCCGCCCTTGTGTGCCGTGTGCCCCGGCCCCTCACCAGCTCGAAGGCCCTGGGCTGGGCCCACACCCCACGCATCAGTGCCTTTCCTGGGCCGGGGAGACCAGGAGGGGACAGAGGAGGCCAGACGCCGTTGCCAAAGTACCAAACAAGAGAGGAGGAAAGCATTTTTACTGTTATTTTCTTGGTTTATTGGCAGTTTGTGTGGGTCTTTTAAATAGGGGGAGGAGATGGGCGATGGGAAAGAAGGGCTCACGCCACCCGCGGCGATCGCCACAAGAATTGGCGATGCCGGGAGCTGGAACGGGTGCGCCGGCAGGACGGCCAGGCGCGGAGGCTGGGCCTGCCAGCTAACGGCAGGTGCGGCGGCTACGCTGGGCGTTCCTGCGACGCCGAGCGCTCCTGCGACGCCGGGCGCTCCTGCGACGCCGGTGCCGTGGCGTCACACAGGGGAGCCCTGGCACGGTGTAGTGGTGCCAGGGGAGCCGTGCTGCAGGTGGATCCACTTCCATCGGTTCTTCTTCATCTGCGGGTGGATCCACCTCCATGGGCTCCACGCTGTCAGCCACGTGGTAGATGTGGCTGATGGTGCCCCCCGTCTGAAGCCGCCTCCTCTTCCTCTGCGTTTGCTGCAGCCAGGCGTCTTCTCTCCCCCCACGCAAAGATGGGCAGCCACGCGCTTTGCTCTTGGGCCTCTTGTTTCCAGCCATGCTTGGAACCCGAGGGCTTCGAAGCTCAGCGGACTGTGGGCCAGCTGCCCTGTCTTTATAGAGTCCGGAACAAACGGCAGCGAGGTGGCTTGTGACATCCGGAGGCCATTGTGACGGGGATGCACGTGGCCAAATATGGCTGTTCTGGGAGTTGGGGGGCCTGTGGCCCGAAAGATGGCCTCACGTGGGAAAAGGAGGAGGGTCGGGGGCGCTGAGGGCCCCTTTCTGGGGGATCGCTTCCCTGTGCCCTTCTGCTGCCCCTCGGGCACAGGCACTGCCCTCCACCTCCCCTCGCGTGCCTGGCCTCCAGCCCCCTCCTCAGCCCGTGCCTGGGCTCCCCTGGACAAGATGGCGGCAAGGGTGTTGCCGGGGGCCCGGGGGTCCCGCAAAGGGATCGAGACGGGCACTTGGTGCAGCCCTCTGGAAGGGCATTTGGCCCTCTGCATCCGGGGACGCGCACGTGATTGAACGTGAACGGTCTTACTAGAAAAGGAGCTTCCAAAGCTACTGCCTAGTAGATGACAGCAGGACTATTGCGTTTGCCCTCCAAAAGCTGCTGTGCCTCTACCTGTTAAAGACGAGACAGACTGGGAAACAGAGCTAGAAAATGCGCTTTCACTCGAACAAACAAGGTGTTGCACAAGCCTTGCTTTAGTACGATTTGGGCACCTCGGTAGCAGAGGACAGTGCCCCTGACGGATTCCTGAACAATTCAGGGATACTGACCTTTTTTACAAAGGTAGTTATAGGATGGTATCACACAAAGCTGAAGAAATTAACTTCCCCCAAAAGCTTATTATAATCTAACCAAGCAGGATGAGCTGAACCTTTCAGGGGGCATTTAAGAGTTCTTTGGAGGAAGACTTGACTCCACTGCTCTTCCCTTTTTCAGCGATGACAGAGCCCTTCTTGTCTTTCCTTGGGCAAGGTGTATGTCAACTTGCAGATTCCCCTTCAAATAGCAAGATCTCGTCCTCCAGACTTCTCTGAATCAGCCTGGCTTTTTGCAACCTGAAGCAACTGAAGCTTGATGCACTATACTGAAGCACAGGATCGCAGAATCGTAGAACGGTTGGGGTTGGAAGGGACCTTTAAAGGTCACCTAGTCCAGCCCCTCCTGCAATGAGTAGGGGCATCTTCAACTAGACCAGGTTGCTCAGAGCCCCGTCCAACCTGGCCTTGACTGTTGCCAGGGGTGGAAACATCTACGACCTCTCTGGGCAACCCGTGCCACTCTTTCATCACCCTCATCGTAAAACATTTCTTCCTTGTATCTAGTCTGAATCTACCCTCTTCCAGCTTAAAACCGCCACCCCCTGTCCTGTCGCTACAGGCCCTACTAAAAAGTCTGTCCCCGTCTTCCTTGTAAGCCCTCTTTAGGTATTGAAAGGCCGCAATAAGGTCGTCTCCCCGGAGCCTTCTCTTCTCCAGGCTGAACAGCCCCGACTCTCTCAGCCTGAGGGAGGTTGTGGAGGACCGTGCCAAAGGCCTTACAGAAGTCCAGCTAGATGACATCCGTAGCTCTTCCCTCGTCCGCTGAGGTAGTCACTCCACCGCAGAAGGCCGCTAGGTTGGTCAGGCAAGACTTGCCCTTGGTGAAGCCATGCTGGCTGTCTTCTCGAATCACCTCCCTCTCCTCCTCGTGCCGTGGCTTCTAGGAGGCTCTGTTCCGTGATCCTCCCAGGCACAGAGGTGAGGCTGACAGGTCCCCTTCACTAGATCGGGTTGCTCAAAGCCCCAGCCAGCCTGCCCTTGAACACTTCCAGGGATGGGGCACCCACGCCTTCTCTGGGCAACCTGCTCCCGTGCCTCACCGCCCTCGTGAACGGAGGCCGTTCCCTCAGCCCGCCCCTGTGTGCCGTGTGCCCCGGCCCCTCACCAGCTCGAAGGCCCTGGGCTGGGCCCACACCCCACGCATCAGTGCCTTTCCTGGGCCGGGGAGACCAGGAGGGGACAGAGGAGGCCAGACGCCGTTGCCAAAGTACCAAACAAGAGAGGAGGAAAGCATTTTTACTGTTATTTTCTTGGTTTATTGGCAGTTTGTGTGGGTCTTTTAAATAGGGGGAGGAGATGGGCGATGGGAAAGAAGGGCTCACGCCACCCGTGGCGATCGCCACAAGAATTGGCGATGCCGGGAGCTGGAACGGGTGCGCCGGCAGGACGGCCAGGCGCGGAGGCTGGGCCTGCCAGCTAACGGCAGGTGCGGCGGCTACGCCGGGCGTTCCTGCGACGCCGAGCGCTCCTGCGACGCCGGGCGCTCCTGCGACGCCGGTGCCGTGGCGTCACGCAGGGGAGCCCTGGCACGGTGTAGTGGTGCCAGGGGAGCCGTGCTGCAGGTGGATCCACTTCCATCGGTTCTTCTTCATCTGCGGGTGGATCCACCTCCATGGGCTCCACGCTGTCAGCCACGTGGTAGATGTGGCTGATGGTGCCCCCCGTCTGAAGCCGCCTCCTCTTCCTCTGCGTTTGCTGCAGCCAGGCGTCTTCTCTCCCCCCACGCAAAGATGGGCAGCCACGCGCTTTGCTCTTGGGCCTCTTGTTTCCAGCCATGCTTGGAACCCGAGGGCTTCGAAGCTCAGCGGACTGTGGGCCAGCTGCCCTGTCTTTATAGAGTCCGGAACAAACGGCAGCGAGGTGGCTTGTGACATCCGGAGGCCATTGTGACGGGGATGCACGTGGCCAAATATGGCTGTTCTGGGAGTTGGGGGGCCTGTGGCCCGAAAGATGGCCTCACGTGGGAAAAGGAGGAGGGTCGGGGGCGCTGAGGGCCCCTTTCTGGGGGATCGCTTCCCTGTGCCCTTCTGCTGCCCCTCGGGCACAGGCACTGCCCTCCACCTCCCCTCGCGTGCCTGGCCTCCAGCCCCCTCCTCAGCCCGTGCCTGGGCTCCCCTGGACAAGATGGCGGCAAGGGTGTTGCCGGGGGCCCGGGGGTCCCGCAAAGGGATCGAGACGGGCACTTGGTGCAGCCCTCTGGAAGGGCATTTGGCCCTCTGCATCCGGGGACGCGCACGTGATTGAACGTGAACGGTCTTACTAGAAAAGGAGCTTCCAAAGCTACTGCCTAGTAGATGACAGCAGGACTATTGCGTTTGCCCTCCAAAAGCTGCTGTGCCTCTACCTGTTAAAGACGAGACAGACTGGGAAACAGAGCTAGAAAATGCGCTTTCACTCGAACAAACAAGGTGTTGCACAAGCCTTGCTTTAGTACGATTTGGGCACCTCGGTAGCAGAGGACAGTGCCCCTGACGGATTCCTGAACAATTCAGGGATACTGACCTTTTTTACAAAGGTAGTTATAGGATGGTATCACACAAAGCTGAAGAAATTAACTTCCCCCAAAAGCTTATTATAATCTAACCAAGCAGGATGAGCTGAACCTTTCAGGGGGCATTTAAGAGTTCTTTGGAGGAAGACTTGACTCCACTGCTCTTCCCTTTTTCAGCGATGACAGAGCCCTTCTTGTCTTTCCTTGGGCAAGGTGTATGTCAACTTGCAGATTCCCCTTCAAATAGCAAGATCTCGTCCTCCAGACTTCTCTGAATCAGCCTGGCTTTTTGCAACCTGAAGCAACTGAAGCTTGATGCACTATACTGAAGCACAGGATCGCAGAATCGTAGAACGGTTGGGGTTGGAAGGGACCTTTAAAGGTCACCTAGTCCAGCCCCTCCTGCAATGAGTAGGGGCATCTTCAACTAGACCAGGTTGCTCAGAGCCCCGTCCAACCTGGCCTTGACTGTTGCCAGGGGTGGAAACATCTACGACCTCTCTGGGCAACCCGTGCCACTCTTTCATCACCCTCATCGTAAAACATTTCTTCCTTGTATCTAGTCTGAATCTACCCTCTTCCAGCTTAAAACCGCCACCCCCTGTCCTGTCGCTACAGGCCCTACTAAAAAGTCTGTCCCCGTCTTCCTTGTAAGCCCTCTTTAGGTATTGAAAGGCCGCAATAAGGTCGTCTCCCCGGAGCCTTCTCTTCTCCAGGCTGAACAGCCCCGACTCTCTCAGCCTGAGGGAGGTTGTGGAGGACCGTGCCAAAGGCCTTACAGAAGTCCAGCTAGATGACATCCGTAGCTCTTCCCTCGTCCGCTGAGGTAGTCACTCCACCGCAGAAGGCCGCTAGGTTGGTCAGGCAAGACTTGCCCTTGGTGAAGCCATGCTGGCTGTCTTCTCGAATCACCTCCCTCTCCTCCTCGTGCCGTGGCTTCTAGGAGGCTCTGTTCCGTGATCCTCCCAGGCACAGAGGTGAGGCTGACAGGTCCCCTTCACTAGATCGGGTTGCTCAAAGCCCCAGCCAGCCTGCCCTTGAACACTTCCAGGGATGGGGCACCCACGCCTTCTCTGGGCAACCTGCTCCCGTGCCTCACCGCCCTCGTGAACGGAGGCCGTTCCCTCAGCCCGCCCCTGTGTGCCGTGTGCCCCGGCCCCTCACCAGCTCGAAGGCCCTGGGCTGGGCCCACACCCCACGCATCAGTGCCTTTCCTGGGCCGGGGAGACCAGGAGGGGACAGAGGAGGCCAGACGCCGTTGCCAAAGTACCAAACAAGAGAGGAGGAAAGCATTTTTACTGTTATTTTCTTGGTTTATTGGCAGTTTGTGTGGGTCTTTTAAATAGGGGGAGGAGATGGGCGATGGGAAAGAAGGGCTCACGCCACCCGTGGCGATCGCCACAAGAATTGGCGATGCCGGGAGCTGGAACGGGTGCGCCGGCAGGACGGCCAGGCGCGGAGGCTGGGCCTGCCAGCTAACGGCAGGTGCGGCGGCTACGCCGGGCGTTCCTGCGACGCCGAGCGCTCCTGCGACGCCGGGCGCTCCTGCGACGCCGGTGCCGTGGCGTCACGCAGGGGAGCCCTGGCACGGTGTAGTGGTGCCAGGGGAGCCGTGCTGCAGGTGGATCCACTTCCATCGGTTCTTCTTCATCTGCGGGTGGATCCACCTCCATGGGCTCCACGCTGTCAGCCACGTGGTAGATGTGGCTGATGGTGCCCCCCGTCTGAAGCCGCCTCCTCTTCCTCTGCGTTTGCTGCAGCCAGGCGTCTTCTCTCCCCCCACGCAAAGATGGGCAGCCACGCGCTTTGCTCTTGGGCCTCTTGTTTCCAGCCATGCTTGGAACCCGAGGGCTTCGAAGCTCAGCGGACTGTGGGCCAGCTGCCCTGTCTTTATAGAGTCCGGAACAAACGGCAGCGAGGTGGCTTGTGACATCCGGAGGCCATTGTGACGGGGATGCACGTGGCCAAATATGGCTGTTCTGGGAGTTGGGGGGCCTGTGGCCCGAAAGATGGCCTCACGTGGGAAAAGGAGGAGGGTCGGGGGCGCTGAGGGCCCCTTTCTGGGGGATCGCTTCCCTGTGCCCTTCTGCTGCCCCTCGGGCACAGGCACTGCCCTCCACCTCCCCTCGCGTGCCTGGCCTCCAGCCCCCTCCTCAGCCCGTGCCTGGGCTCCCCTGGACAAGATGGCGGCAAGGGTGTTGCCGGGGGCCCGGGGGTCCCGCAAAGGGATCGAGACGGGCACTTGGTGCAGCCCTCTGGAAGGGCATTTGGCCCTCTGCATCCGGGGACGCGCACGTGATTGAACGTGAACGGTCTTACTAGAAAAGGAGCTTCCAAAGCTACTGCCTAGTAGATGACAGCAGGACTATTGCGTTTGCCCTCCAAAAGCTGCTGTGCCTCTACCTGTTAAAGACGAGACAGACTGGGAAACAGAGCTAGAAAATGCGCTTTCACTCGAACAAACAAGGTGTTGCACAAGCCTTGCTTTAGTACGATTTGGGCACCTCGGTAGCAGAGGACAGTGCCCCTGACGGATTCCTGAACAATTCAGGGATACTGACCTTTTTTACAAAGGTAGTTATAGGATGGTATCACACAAAGCTGAAGAAATTAACTTCCCCCAAAAGCTTATTATAATCTAACCAAGCAGGATGAGCTGAACCTTTCAGGGGGCATTTAAGAGTTCTTTGGAGGAAGACTTGACTCCACTGCTCTTCCCTTTTTCAGCGATGACAGAGCCCTTCTTGTCTTTCCTTGGGCAAGGTGTATGTCAACTTGCAGATTCCCCTTCAAATAGCAAGATCTCGTCCTCCAGACTTCTCTGAATCAGCCTGGCTTTTTGCAACCTGAAGCAACTGAAGCTTGATGCACTATACTGAAGCACAGGATCGCAGAATCGTAGAACGGTTGGGGTTGGAAGGGACCTTTAAAGGTCACCTAGTCCAGCCCCTCCTGCAATGAGTAGGGGCATCTTCAACTAGACCAGGTTGCTCAGAGCCCCGTCCAACCTGGCCTTGACTGTTGCCAGGGGTGGAAACATCTACGACCTCTCTGGGCAACCCGTGCCACTCTTTCATCACCCTCATCGTAAAACATTTCTTCCTTGTATCTAGTCTGAATCTACCCTCTTCCAGCTTAAAACCGCCACCCCCTGTCCTGTCGCTACAGGCCCTACTAAAAAGTCTGTCCCCGTCTTCCTTGTAAGCCCTCTTTAGGTATTGAAAGGCCGCAATAAGGTCGTCTCCCCGGAGCCTTCTCTTCTCCAGGCTGAACAGCCCCGACTCTCTCAGCCTGAGGGAGGTTGTGGAGGACCGTGCCAAAGGCCTTACAGAAGTCCAGCTAGATGACATCCGTAGCTCTTCCCTCGTCCGCTGAGGTAGTCACTCCACCGCAGAAGGCCGCTAGGTTGGTCAGGCAAGACTTGCCCTTGGTGAAGCCATGCTGGCTGTCTTCTCGAATCACCTCCCTCTCCTCCTCGTGCCGTGGCTTCTAGGAGGCTCTGTTCCGTGATCCTCCCAGGCACAGAGGTGAGGCTGACAGGTCCCCTTCACTAGATCGGGTTGCTCAAAGCCCCAGCCAGCCTGCCCTTGAACACTTCCAGGGATGGGGCACCCACGCCTTCTCTGGGCAACCTGCTCCCGTGCCTCACCGCCCTCGTGAACGGAGGCCGTTCCCTCAGCCCGCCCCTGTGTGCCGTGTGCCCCGGCCCCTCACCAGCTCGAAGGCCCTGGGCTGGGCCCACACCCCACGCATCAGTGCCTTTCCTGGGCCGGGGAGACCAGGAGGGGACAGAGGAGGCCAGACGCCGTTGCCAAAGTACCAAACAAGAGAGGAGGAAAGCATTTTTACTGTTATTTTCTTGGTTTATTGGCAGTTTGTGTGGGTCTTTTAAATAGGGGGAGGAGATGGGCGATGGGAAAGAAGGGCTCACGCCACCCGTGGCGATCGCCACAAGAATTGGCGATGCCGGGAGCTGGAACGGGTGCGCCGGCAGGACGGCCAGGCGCGGAGGCTGGGCCTGCCAGCTAACGGCAGGTGCGGCGGCTACGCCGGGCGTTCCTGCGACGCCGAGCGCTCCTGCGACGCCGGGCGCTCCTGCGACGCCGGTGCCGTGGCGTCACGCAGGGGAGCCCTGGCACGGTGTAGTGGTGCCAGGGGAGCCGTGCTGCAGGTGGATCCACTTCCATCGGTTCTTCTTCATCTGCGGGTGGATCCACCTCCATGGGCTCCACGCTGTCAGCCACGTGGTAGATGTGGCTGATGGTGCCCCCCGTCTGAAGCCGCCTCCTCTTCCTCTGCGTTTGCTGCAGCCAGGCGTCTTCTCTCCCCCCACGCAAAGATGGGCAGCCACGCGCTTTGCTCTTGGGCCTCTTGTTTCCAGCCATGCTTGGAACCCGAGGGCTTCGAAGCTCAGCGGACTGTGGGCCAGCTGCCCTGTCTTTATAGAGTCCGGAACAAACGGCAGCGAGGTGGCTTGTGACATCCGGAGGCCATTGTGACGGGGATGCACGTGGCCAAATATGGCTGTTCTGGGAGTTGGGGGGCCTGTGGCCCGAAAGATGGCCTCACGTGGGAAAAGGAGGAGGGTCGGGGGCGCTGAGGGCCCCTTTCTGGGGGATCGCTTCCCTGTGCCCTTCTGCTGCCCCTCGGGCACAGGCACTGCCCTCCACCTCCCCTCGCGTGCCTGGCCTCCAGCCCCCTCCTCAGCCCGTGCCTGGGCTCCCCTGGACAAGATGGCGGCAA